>NW_015634011.1:726391-732219 GCF_001515625.1 Sinocyclocheilus rhinocerous
GTATTGCGCAAGTGTAAAGCTCTGTTTTGGGGATTACGTTTCTTTATATCAGGCAACCCAGTTGTTTTCCTCTGCGGCCAGGTTAAACCTTGTTGTAGCCTATATATTATGCTCTATTCATTATTTTTTAGAAACCTCGCACTTTTCGACATTTTAAACGGTGCTCTCGTATTCAAATTAAGCGCGGTCCACTGCTGCACACGTGCCACAATATCGATACAGGGCCAGCTGTATCGATACTCGTATCATCAAATCCCTGTGACGATACATCGTCGTATCGATGTATCGAACACAGCACTAGTTGACAGTATTTTCTGATTTATGAAGTGATAAAAAAAAAAATGAAACAAAAATCTTGAACCTGGTTTTATCCAGAATTCAGATTGTTGTTCTAGAAATGTATGCGAATGATGCCATTTATGCATATTTAATTAGACAATACATCATTTGCATATTTAAACATATTTCAGAAAACTTTTTAAAACAGTTGTCTTAATAGAGTGCAACCATCAGGTTCCGGAAGTAATAACATATTAATTTTATCCACAGGGAAATTGATTTTAATCAATAACTGATAAACCTTTAAAAAACAGATTTATTTTGATCTCTGAGGTTGTTAATAGATGGTATATGCTTTTGCTGAAGCCATCTGTTTACATTAATTCAACTTTAATCAAGTTTAATAGCTTAATTTGTGCTGGAAAACTATATAACCCATGATGCTGTGCAGAAAATTCCACCCGGAGAGTTGCAGTGAGCAAAATGCACCAAAGCTCTGCCCACTCTCATGAAGCACTGAGAATGACGTAATCGAGTTGGCCTCCCTACGCTATAATATTACTTAAATATTTGTATACACATGCATATTTGGCAATACATTTAGAATATAATTTTAAAAATATAGTTTTTATAGGTAGAATCATAGACTGTAAAAAAAAAAAAAAAAAAAAAAGGGTGGCGCATCTCCACTTCCATCTACTATAGAAAAGTGAAGCCAAAACATCACAGTATGGCAAATTTTAATTTTCTTTTTCTTTTTTCCTTCAGATCAAAGATTGCCAGAGTTTTGTTGTGCTTCACTTTGTAGCTGGTTGTTTTGGGTCATGGCTTGTAATGCTTTAATAAAGACTCAAAAATCCCTGTGGGAAAAAAAAAAATGAATGAAAAATATACTTCTGGGATCCTTTAGGGATGTTGTTAGGCACAACACCAATCAGAATGCTTAAAAAATGTGGTCAAACCATGGTAAAATCGTTGTGATGTAGGTCTCTCAGTTGCTTTTATTAAACAGCGACACTAGCAATATGATAATAGACACCACTGTCCATTGAATCGTTATACATTTTGCCAATGCAGAACTCTCTACCACAATGTTGACATTTAAAAAAAAGCCCTAATGTGGGTGTGTTGTTAATATGCAGCCTTGAAATCGATGCAATATCTTCTTTCTTAGCCCCAGTGTACAGAGCTGTACATAAAGACAGGGAACGTTGTCCTCGTATTACCAGAGAGTGTATTGATCGTTTAATTCTCAGTAGGAGTATGCACAGAGTCATAATTCACGATCAATTAGCCTCTTTCTGAAGGTTTGATGCGTCGTAGCGAGTGATAACTGGTGTGAAGGACATCTATCAGGAGTTTTTGGAGGCTACTGTTTCACTTGGAAATAAACTTTTTGTTGATTTCGATGCATGGGAGAGTGAGCTGTGGCTCCCACAAGAAAATCTGGGAATACAGACTGTTCTGGATTCAGTTACACTTGTCTTTTCTGCCCAGAAAATAACTACTGCCAGAGTAACAAAGCCTGGAGCGCTGTGTCCTCCTCGACTCTCCACTGCAACACTCCTGCCAGTGTTCAGGAAGATAGTTTCACACTGTAGTTTGGCATACTACACGGCATAGTTTGACATGCACAATTTGAAGTAGTTAAGGTTCTGTAAGCAAGTGCATGAATCTATATAAGGAGAAGCTTCATATGTTTGCAATCAGAGGAGTATTTGACTTGCTACTGAACTAGGGTGATGCCTCTTAGTAAGAATGAAGCCTGGGATCTCACTGCTCACGTAATGAGAATGAGAATGAACTTGTGTCTAATCACTGCAGACTGCCATTTTATTTTATTAATATTTCATGTTACCTTACATGCACCACCGTCATGCGGTTCTCTGTAAGTCTGTATGTAGCTAGGTAGATAGATAGATAGATAGATAGATAGATAGACAGACAAACAGACAGATAGACAGACAGATAGCTAGATAAAAAATATATATCACGTTGATTTTTTTTTTGGAATTGAATTAAAAAATATAACTTATATATAATACATTAAGCTTATATATATATATATGAGAGATAATTTTTATTTTATTTTATATATTTATATATTTAATTTCGATGTTAACAGCTTACAGCTCATGATAATCACAATTCCATTATCTCAAAATATTACAATATTATTTATTACTTTTATTATAAATTATATATATAGCTCACTAGTTTTATCTAGCTATATTAAGATTTTCTGATGATTCGATGGTTTCAACATGGCAACATTGGCAAATTGAGGGGTTATTTATTCCTAGAAGGCACTCACTATATCAGCCCAGTGGCTTGTAAACACGGTTTCGTTTCCAGATGGACCGATAAACACCTGTGCACTCTTGCTCACCGACAAACAATCAGATTACAGCGTGCCAGACTGAGAAAGTGAGACTAGTTACCCAACACAGGCGGGTCAGCGGCGCTATAGCACTTCTAAAGCACATCTATGGTCCCTCATGCTCTCGTTTCTCCAGTTTCCGGCATCTGGCTCTAGATAAAGAGGTTCTTGACTGACAGGCCGTATTTTTCATGCTGTCGGTGGGACTTCAGAGGCTGAAGCGAAGGGAAGGCCGGCGAGAGGCCGCAGACTCCCAGGCCTGAATCCTGCAGCACTGATAAGCAGCACCTTGGCCGCCGGCCGTAGCTGGACTCAAGTGGACTGGCTTACTTCCTGTGTTTTGGGGGCCCAGACCGGCTCAACTCGTGACAGAGCAGTAGCCACAGGGAAGGATACTGGCACCGGTTCTGTCTTGGTTATCAGATGAACACAGAAAGTGGACCAGACTACAGACAGACGCCTCTTGAGAGACACAAGGCTTTCACATGCTGCCCTGTTATTCAAACAAGGAAACTGTGGAAATATGGCAGTAGAGATCTGCCAACTAAATGATTTGATGCCCGAGTTCTTGTTGCTTATGTTAGTTAATTAGACCTTGTGTCCAGGTTAAGACCACCTTCATTAATTTAAACATTGAGAGACACAAGATAAACCATTTCAAATAAAATAAATAATTTCAAAATTTAAATATGATGGCCCACTGTTAGGACCATTAAGTTTCATGTTTTTTAATATATATATATTAATATACACACACACATATACATATACATATGTGTGTGTGTGTATATATATATATATATATATAATGAAAAAAAGAAAATATAAAGTAAAATGAAGTTTACTTTATGTCAACTGGGGAATGTGATTTTCATGAAAAGATAATAAATAAATTGAATAAATAAAATAAAATTGAAAAAATTAAGTACTTTCCAAGTAAGATGAAATAGTTTATTTGCATTTTGTATTGTAATATTTTATCTTATATTTTGTGCCCAAAAATTATGCCTATGAATTGCATTTGCATTTCTTTCAAATTTTACAATTTCTATTAGAAGAGCAATAAGGTTTACCTTATTAGTAATAAGACATAATAAGTAATAATTCCAAGCTGCTTAGTGTTGAGCTGGATTATAAGATTATTTCCTTCAACAAGAGCAAAATCCGCCTTTAAAACACACAGTCTCTATTACAGAACTAATTACTTTCTGATTTTAGTGTAATTTGGGTATTGTGTAATGTACCTTGTACATTCAAAAAGTGTTTTTATCATGAAAACCAGGCTGTTTCTGTAGTATTCCTCCGGCAGTTATTCCTACAAGCCTGACAGCGCACCATCATGAATTTTTCAAGATTTCCCCTCACAGAAACCAAAACAAGATATTACAAAAAATAGTGAAATGTTAATCTCTATTTGTCTAGAGGGTTCAACGTTTGTAAGACCTGTTTGTTGTAACCCGCATTGAGGCTCAATGCAGGAACACTGTGATAAAAACATGACTGCTGCTAATTAAAATGAACGAGAGCAGAGCAGATGGCTTCTTCACAGCTGGAAACAGCTCAGTGACTTTGGGTGTCTGGAGAACCATATAGTGACATGAACTTGTTCCTTTCAATTTCCCTTATATCTTATGGACTGATTTGGCTGAAGTTCATGTCTTTATTTTTGATGATGGTCTTAGAAGCAGATATATCACATTTGTTGAGTATTTCCCTGTTCAGATTAACATTTTAATTTTCAGTGGAGTTCATTTCAATTCAAACTAACTCAAAGCATTATTATATTTTATATTTACTATTTTTTATTTATTTATTCACATTTAATTTAGGTGTTCAGCTATGGGACCATTTTTTAAATGAAACTTGTTCCGATCCGGTTATAAATGGAATATAACAGCTATAATGCCAAATTTGTATTTATTGATTTTTTTTTTTATCTCCATCTATCTCTAGACATTTTGAAATGTTTTGCATTTTAAAGTGTTCTTCTGCTATCTTTCTTTAACATAAATGTCACATGGTTTGATATTTTATTATCTAAAGCAGTGACATTCAGACATTGTAAGTGTGAGTTAAGCATTTGTTTTATAGTACATGTCACATATAATATATATGGTATGTCTTCAAATATCCTTTTATGTTCGAGTAAATCATGGTACAAGCATACAAGCCTCCCATTTTAGATCCGCTTGCATGACATTCAGCGCTCAGATTGAATATAACACACAGTCAAAGAGAGCATGTCTGTAAATCATTAACACAAAGCATTTTATCCAAAGCCTTCATTAATAAATGTATGTCTTCATAATTAATGTGATTGAATGGGATTTTAATTAGGAAAGCCAAGACAAAACACATATAGATTTCTGGCGTCATTCTGGACTCATTTGAAACTTCAGAGGCCTGCGGGTGTATTTCCATGTTTAATTGATGGCCGTTCAGGATTTGTAAATGGATATTCTGTTCCTTTAGGTAAAGATTGTAATAGTGTATAGTCTGGAAACATTCTTAGGCATTGCTGGAAACTGCTAGTATTCAATTACGATGCACTGTAGTGACCAAATGATGTCAGTGCTGGTCTGTGTTTTTTTTTTCTTCTTATTTATTAATTAATTGATTGATTGATTGATTGATTGATTGATTGATTGATTGATTGATTGATTGATTGACTGATTGATTGGTTAATGGATGTTGTTCATAAAGGTTAAGTGCGTAATGTCTGTTTAAACCCAAACTGTGAAAGAAAAAAAAAATCTTAGCAAATATTTTTTTTTTCAATTCAAAAAAATTGCAACATAAATTTACAGCATAATATATTGAGACTTGGTTTTATAGATTGTATCTAAAACTAAACTAAAAAAAAAAAAAAAAAAACTTTTGTGAACTGGTTAAAAAATTATAACAAAATAAGAAATGACAACAACAACAACAACTAATTATTATTATTATATTATTATTATTATTATTATTATTATTATATACACTACAGTTTGGGGTTGGTGACTTATGTTTTTGAAATATGCCTTTTATACTCACCAAGGCTGCATTTATTTGATAAAAAATACAGAAAAAAACATTGAAGGGATCGTTCACCCAAAAATGAAAATGTGATGTTTATCTGCTTACCCCCAGGGCATCCAAGATGTAGGTGACTTTGTTTCTTCAGTAG
>NW_015634011.1:732332-736918 GCF_001515625.1 Sinocyclocheilus rhinocerous
TTTGAGAAAAAAAAAAAACATACACAAACAAAACCAAATTAAACCCTGCGACATATTTTGTTCTGCTGTAAAGTTGGGCATTTTAACATGGGGAGTCTATGGAACTGACTTCCTTTTGGAGCCAGCCTCTAGCGGCCAGTCAATGAATTGCAGTTTTAGTCACTTCCGTCTTGGTTTCACGAGAAAGACCGGAAGGTTGCCGCTTGGTCCTGGGCGCGTCCTCTATCTAGCCACCTATCTCTCAAATGGACCATTGACACTCCTAATTGAGATTGTAGATAGAGTGTCAATGGTCTATTTGACAGATAGGTGGCGGTAATGCCGTAAAGCAAGAAGAAGAAGAAGACACGTCACGTGCCGGCTGTTGAGGACGCGCTCAGGACAGTTCGGACAGTTCAGACATTGCAGTGAATCAGAGGTAAAAAAACAATATAAATACTGTTGAGTTTCTTGCAGACCGATCGTTTTGTGTCTTTACACATCAATGTATTTTCACGAGCCGCAGGGTTTAATTTGGTTGTGTTTGTGTATGTTTTTTTTGACTCTCAAAGCCGTGATTCCCATTCACTTCCATTATAAGACTGACAGAATGCAACGGTTTGAGTAAAAAATCTTCATTTGTGTTCTACTGAAGAAACAAAGTCACCTACATCTTGGATGCCCTGGGGGTAAGCAGATAAACATCAAATTTTCATTTTTGGGTGAACTATCCCTTTAATATTGTAAAGTCATATTACAGTTTAAAATAACTGTTTTATATTTGAATATATTTTAAAATATAATTTATTCCTGTGATTAAAGCTGAATTTTCAGCATCATTACTCCAGTCTTCAGTGTAACGTGATCCTTCAGAAATCATTGCTGCATTTTTCTTAAAAAACATTTTAAGAAACATTTTTTTCATAATTCTATAATTCATTTCACAAGAATAACATTCATCTGAAATATAAGTCCTTTGTCACATTATAAATGTCTTTACTTTTAGTTTTGAATAATTTATTGCATCCTTGCTAAGTAAAAATAGTAATATCTTAAAAAAAAAAAAAATTAAGATTTTGAATTGCAACTGCTGCATGAGCATATAATACACAAACTTGGTTGAATAAAGCAAACCAGTGTCATATTAGTAAAGTTTTGGTGGATGACTATTGTAATGAAGGTAAAAACAACTACAGTGCCATACAAGAGTCATACATTAGGTGCACACAAGTCTGTGTGTTAAAGTTGTTGAAGTTTAAATGACTTGTAAAGTTGATCATACTTAAAAATTTAAGGCAGGACCCCGCCTTCAATTTAAGTTTTTAAGTTGAAATAGGTGAGATGTTTTTTTTTTTTTTTTTACAGTGTGCAATGATGCTTCTCAAGAAAATGGATCTTGTTTCAATGATTTTTAGATACATTTATATACTCAAAGACAAATAAAACAAAACCAATTCAAAATTTAAGGAGGCTTTACGTGCTAATTTTAAAGTTGTACTCCATGTTACCCATATGTTTATCAAACTATCCTCACCCAGTAATGATTTTCAGCTCATCAGACCATCAGCTCATGGGAACTCAATTCCCGCCTTATGTGCTCCATTGGGTATTGGCACATCATCCAACTTGGCAGTGGCCATAAAGCAGAATGGCTGCACGGCCTCCTGCATCAGCGAGGAGGCTTTTAATTAGTGCATCTGGGGCGTTGACTTGGGATTGGGAGTTTGGCCAGGCAGTCTGTCCGGTTCCACACGGCCAACTCTAGACCAGACCTGAGCGTCCCGCCGCGAGTCAGGACCTCCCTGTCATGTCCAGATCACAGAACGGGGAGTCTGCGTTTTCATCCTGCAGTGCTCCCAAGAGCCCATGCTTAGAGGTCAAATGATTCAGAAGATGCTGAATTGACTGTTTTTAAGTGCTCTTGACCAACTCACAATCACAAAGGAAAGTCTATAGTATGAGTCTGTTTAACCAAAAAGGGTGATTTTTAAAGATTTTAAACTTCACAAGAATGTGTTTTAGTGTAAATATTTTAATTTAAAATTGTTATAGTGTTAATAAATTGCATTGTGCCATCTCACGCTAAATTAAATATAATAAATATTCATATATTTTTAATTGAATTATTGCTCAATGTTATAGTGTTAATAAATTGCATATAATAAAATATAATGTAATTGCAATAATAAATAAAAGTGTTGCTAGAGTAACACTTCCCTCAATGAAATGGGAAAAAATATAAAAAGTGCCTTGTTTCTCAAGTGCAAAGTAGCCATCTAGTTTAAACACTAAAAGTCTCTGATTTCCAAAGAAAGATTTGTGTTTTTGTTTAAAATAGCTGCTCTTTTTGTGTTGGTGAGCTGTCATTCTTATAAACAGTCTTCCACGTAATCGTATTCAGACTTAGCGATTTGGCGCTGTTATTGGAGGAATATACATGTATATGTGTTACGCCAACATATGAATGAGTTGTCTTGGTGTGATGGATGGAGCTCTGGTAAATTGTCTCCTATATCACTGTACAGAGGGAGTGGTTTCATTTGGTGACCTTATATTGTTCCTGTCAGCTGAAGTGAGCGATGCTCCATGTATTTATTATACAGGCACAGAAACAGAAATGGATGTGGCGGTGTATGAGGAGGAGTTGCTGAGCACTGTGTACGTCATCACACCTTAATTGTACTGTCGTCTAAGAGCGCTGCTCGAGATGGATCAAAGCCATGGTCGGTGTGTCAGAGGCTTTTAGATATTCACCCCACTGCTCCTCTGCTGCCTGCCTCTCTAATGAATATGGACAAGCCTGGTGTCGAGATGCTTTGCATGTGGCTAGCGCAGTCATGCACTCAGAGAAATCCGTCCTGCTGCATGTTGAAACTTTCTCTGGAAGCACAACTAGCATCATGATGGACAGAATAAGAGGAACATCATATAATTGTCATCATATACTCGATCTATCTATCTATCTATCTATCTATCTATCTATCTATCTATCTATCTGTCTGTCTGTCTATTTATCTTTATTATATTTGTATTTTTATCTGTCCTTTTATTTTTTACATTTCCTTTTAAAATTCATTCATTCATCCATCCATCCAATCATTCATTCATTTTAATTGCCAGACTTACATTTTGATTTAATGATGTTGGATATGTGCTTTCCCTATGTCACTGATGTATATACTGTAGGTGTTTTATGTATGTTAATATATTTTGAATGACTTTATGCAATTAATCGGTAAATTTTATATATGTGTTGTTTCAATGTAATTTAATCAAAATACATCCCTGTGCATCCATATGGGTCTGTCAGGTTTGACCATTTTATCTATCTATCTATCTGTCTGTCTGTCTATTTATCTTTATTATATTTGTATTTTTATCTGTCCTTTTATTTTTTACATTTCCTTTTAAAATTCATTCATTCATCCATCCATCCAATCATTCATTCATTTTAATTGCCAGACTTACATTTTGATTTAATGATGTTGGATATGTGCTTTCCCTATGTCACTGATGTATATACTGTAGGTGTTTTATGTATGTTAATATATTTTGAATGACTTTATGCAATTAATCGGTAAATTTTATATATGTGTTGTTTCAATGTAATTTAATCAAAATACATCCCTGTGCATCCATATGGGTCTGTCAGGTTTGACCATTTTGCCCCATAAATCTCCAAACACAACAGTAATGCGTCACATCTGCACATCCATGCATATTTTTTTTTTTCATGCTGCGCGGAACAGAGGATGCTGCAGATGTCTGCGATCTGATTACAATGCATAAACTCATCGATCATCAGTCACCAAAACCAAAGCAAGGACCAAGCGCCGGCCATCGGTCATTTCGCTGACACTAACACTGCCGCCCCATTTATTATCATCAGCCGAGCGGCAGGCTGCATTCTTTAACAACTCATTTTGATGTCCAGACATTCTGAAATATTGTTATGAATGATGTCGTAGTGGTTTTGATAATGCTCAGGCTTCAAAAGATGCATATTTTTGGCACTATTAACAGAAAACAGATTGAAGTTTTGTTTTTGCTCCCATGCTAGACTTGCATAGCCAGACTTTTTACTGTAAGCTTAAAAGGGTCTATATCACCTGGAGAGAGCTATCTGTTAGCTTTCCCATTCATTTCAAAGACAAATGTCCATGGCCTGCATGCTACAATCTTTGCTGTTGCTTCTTTAAAGAAATAGTTCACCCAAAAATGTATTCACCCTCAGGCCATTCAAGATGTAGATCAGTTTGTTTGTTCATAGGAACAGTTTTGAAGAAATTTAGCATTAAATCACTTGCTCACAAATGGATCCTCTGTAGTGAATGGATGCCATCTGAATGTGACCTTTAAACAGATGGTATGAAAACATCACAATAACAGGGGATGGACGTTTTCACTGGTGGAAGCATTATTATGGATTATGGTACGGTGGCCGGGAGAGCTCAACGCGCTGCAACTTAAGAACACACATGCAAATTGAAAAAACACCAGCAAATTAAGAAAACATCTTCATCAGTTTGACAACACATGTGCTGCAAATCCTCACAACACATGCAAATGAAGAAACGCGCTGCAAATCCTCACAACACATGCAAATG
>NW_015634011.1:738105-757839 GCF_001515625.1 Sinocyclocheilus rhinocerous
CATGTGTTTTCTTAAGTTGCAGCGCGTTGAGCTCTCTCGGCCACCGTACTATGGACTCATATGGCTATGCATGTCTAGCATGGGAGCAAAAACAAAACTGCAATTTGTTTTCTGTGAATAGTACCAAAAAAAAATGTGTAGGAAACAAATCCATTAAGATATTTTAACTTTAAACCATTACTTCTGACCAAAATATGAGTCCATAATCCATAATAATCCAAGTCCATCCCCTGATGTCATCTCACATCAAAATCCACCCACATATTTGTTTAAATCATAAATCTGTTTTGGATTGTTTTGACTTGCAAACAGTGCCTGACCTGTGCATATATATATATATATATATACCTTCAAAATGGTCTCTCAGTTTGGTTCACTAGGCTACACAATCATGGGGAAGACTGCTGATCTGACAGTTGTCCAGAAGACAATCATTGACACCCTTCACAAGGAGGGTAAGCCACAAACATTCATTGTCAAAGAAGCTGGCTGTTCACAGAGTGCTGTATCCAAGTATGTTAACAGAAAGTTGAGTGGAAGGAAAAGGTGTGGAAGAAAAAGATGCACAACCAACCGAGAGAACTGCAGCCTTATGAGGATTGTCAAGCAAAATCGATTCAAGAATTTGAGTGAACTTCACAAGGAATGGACTGAGGCTGGGGTCAAGGCATCAAGAGCCACCACACACAGACGTGTCAAGGAATTTGGCTACAGTTGTCGTATTCCTCTTGTTAAGCTACTCCTGAACCACAGACAACGTCAGAGGCGTCTTACCTGGGCTAAGGAGAAGAAGAACTGGACTGTTGCCCAGTGGTCCAAAGTCCTTTTTTCAGATGAGAGCAAGTTTTGTATTTCATTTGGAAACCAAGGTCCTAGAGTCTGGAGGAAGGGTGGAGAAGCTCATAGCCCAAGTTGCTTGAAGTCCAGTGTTAAGTTTCCACAGTCTGTGATGATTTGGGGTGCAATGTCATCTGCTGGTGTTGGTCCATTGTGTTTTTTGAAAACCAACGTCACTGCACCCGTTTACCAAGAAATTTTGGAGCACTTCATGCTTCTTTCTGCTGACCAGCTTTTTGAAGATGCTGATTTCATTTTCTAGCAGGATTTGGCACCTGCCCACACTGCCAAAAGCATCAAAAGTTGGTTAAATGACCATGGTGTTGGTGTGCTTGACTGGCCAGCAAACTCACCAGACCTGAACCCCATAGAGAATCTATGGGGTATTGTCAAGAGGAAAATGAGAAACAAGAGATCAAAAAATGCAGATGAGCTGAAGGCCACTGTCAAAGAAACCTGGGCTTCCATACCACCTCAGCAGTGCCACAAACTGATCCCCTCCATGCCACGCCGAATTGAGGCCGTAATTAAAGCAAAAGGAGCCCCTACCATGTATTGAGTACATGTACAGTAAATGAACATACTTTCCAGAAGGTCAACAATTCACTAAAAATGTTTTTTTTTTTATTGGTCTTATGAAGTATTCTAATGTGTTGAGATAGTGAGTTGGTGGGTTTTTGTTAAATGTGAGCCAAAATCATCACAATTAAAAGAACCAAAGACTTAAACTACTTCAGTCTGTGTGCATTGAATTTATTTAATACACGAGTTTCACAATTTGAGTTGAATTACTGAAATAAATGAACTTTTCCATGACATTCTAATTTATTGAGATGCACCTGTATATCCCTCCTGAATCAGACAAGATGATTTTTTTTATTTCTTTCTCTTTTTTTTTTTCCACTGGAGAAAGTAATATTATGGATAGTGCTAACTTTCTCCAAATCTGTTCCCATGAAGATACAAACTCTTGGTTTGGATAGCCTGAGGGTGAGTACGTTTTTAGCAAATGCTCTTTTTTTTGGGTGAACTATTCCTTTAAACCTGAAAATGCATATAAATCCGATTGTAAACTCCTGTAAAAATCTGTTTAAGGAAATTGTATTTTCTTGGATTGAACTTGAATCCAGTGATTAGTTCTTGTTCAGAAGCTCTCCTTGTACCAGCCTAGTAAATGAATAGTTAATCCAGAAAGGAACATTTTCCCATCTTTTACTCAACCTCAGTCCAATGCATTCACATACATCCAAATATAACTCCTCTAGATGTGTCAGACCAGGTTTGCGTCATTGCTTCTTGTGCATCTCGTCATTGACGTAAAACCTGCCACAATGCACGCAAATGAAAACAAGATTTGTGCATCTTGCAGTCTTTGTGTATGATGTGCATAAGGATGCCTATGTTTGTATGACATGCAAGCCCATGTTTTCATTCACCAAACCCTGATCCAGAACTCCCTGAATTCTTCTGCATATCATGCCACAAGGCTTTTGGTCATTAACGGATCAGTTTTCAACGTGCCGTAAACATCTATTCAGAGCACGGGATAAATAACAAACTATGTCCCCAAAGACCACCCGTCCTGCTCTTATATCTGTAACTGATGGCATCTGCAACAAGACGAATGAAATCTGCATAATTGGCAAGCCTTGAATACATACATTTGTCATCTCTTCTTCAGGTAATGAATCACTGGTTGCGCACAAACAACAACAGCAACGAAACCGAGTCTTAACACTTTGGCAACCTCCAGCAGATTGTGTCTTTACTTCTAATGAGTCTGTAAGTGATATCACACCATTCCAGCAAGCAATTAGTGAGCAGGGAGTTACACTTTCACTGAGGCATGAGGCATCTGGGTTTTTCCAGTGGCTTCTTTGAAATGTTGCTCTGCCAAAGGAATGGGGAAACTTTCTGGAAACTTGTGTTGTAGAAATTGGTAGCTTTGTTTCCATCATGCCCTTTTTGTCTATCATTTACCCTCAAAAGCACTGTGGCAGTACTTTGATCCAGATCTGAGTCTTTTAACAAGCTTTGTAGGGCTGGGCCTATTGGATACAGATTTTCGTGTTTGATTTGAATCAGATTCACAAGCTCTCGATTTATTACAAATCCTTTCACCATATTTATCTAATCTGCGTGTGTTTTTAAACATTTTAATGAAATATTCTAGGATTGAAAGAAGTGTTATCTTAATATTATTTATATTCCACTGTAGTATTTATTAGTATGTTAAATTGTCTTTTATTTTTATATTTAAATGTTTTATTCTAATTTATGTTACATTTTAGTTTGTTTTATTTTATTTTATTTTTATTGTGTGTGTGTGTGTGTGTTTTAAAATTTTTAGAAGTTTATTATTATTATTATCATCATCATCATCATCATCATCATCATCATCATCATTATTATTATTATTATTATTTGTTTTGGATATGTCTATCCAAGCTAGCTTCAGTTTATATTTATTTCAGTTTTATTTTTAGTAATTTTAGTCATTTAGCTTAAACCTAGATAACTTAAACTAAAATTAGTAATGTTGCCTTGGCAGCTAACCAAAATAAATGTATTTATTTATTTATTTGTTTATTTTTTATATTTATTTTATTCCAGCTTTATTTCAGTTACTGAAATTAATTTTTTATATATAACGATAACACTAAATTACGGTAATGTCTTTGCTTGACATATCCAAGATGGCGCTGTTCCATGGCGACATGGTGTTGCTCTCTTCTCTGTTATGTGTAGTTGTGTGTTGTTTTTGGCTGGACTGTGTTGGGGGCATTATGTCATACAGTAGAGTGGAGCTTTTGCATATAAGGGACAGTATGATTGAATGTCAGCCCAAATTACATTTCTACTCAGAGGACTTTGCCATCAGGTCCGTGGATATTGTTAGCGCAGATGCTAGCGCTCCCTGTTTCGGAGCGCCACGTGAGAGGAAAAGAGACAGAAGAGCCGGCGCTTTGGTTCGGTTTAGGAAACGGGAACATCGAACACCATTGCCGAGTATTTTACTCTCTTAACGTCCGCTCTCTTGCCAACAAACAGAATGAACTGACTCTTTTGCTAAGCAACAGGAGAGACATGGCTAATTGTTCCGTGTTATGCTTCACCGAGACCTGGTTGAATGAGAGTGTCCCGGATTCCGCATTACATCAGCGGGAATTCTACTTATTCCGAGCGGATCGTACTTCAAGTTCATTGAAGAGTAAAGGAGGAGGCGTGTGTTTTTATGTGAATCAGCGGTGGTGCACGGATACAAAGGCAATTTCAACGGTATGATCTACCGACCTGGAACTATTAACCATCAAGTGCAGACCTTTTCATCTGCCTAGATACTTTACTTCTGTTATTTTGGTTGCTGTGTATATTCCACCTCAAGCAGCAGCTAATGAGGCAGCTCAACAGTTGGCTGCCCATATAATGCAGTTGGAAATCTCATATCCAGATTCAACAATATTGTTTCTTGGGGACTTCAATCATGTTGATATGAGGAAGATCATGCCCAGATTCAAACAGCAGATCAAAGTGATGACTAGGTTGGATAAGATCTTGGACCAATGTTATTGTGTGTTTCCTAATGCTTTTCACTCTGTGTCTTGGGCTCCATTGGGCCAATCAGACCATAATTAGATTTTTCTCATTCCTGTTTATCGATGTAAATCTAAACGTATTATACTAATTAAGAGAGTGGTCAAGGAATGGTCTGTGGAGGAAATAGGCATGCTAATGGACTGTTTAGAGGCTACCGATTGGTCTGTTTTTAAAGAGTCATGTTTTGATTTAGATGAGGTGGTTACCTCATATATACGTTTTTGTGAGACGGTGTGTGTACCTTCTGAGGCTGTTACCATATATAATAATAATAAGCCATGGTTTAATAAGGAAATAAAAAAATTATGGAGGGAGAAGCACAAGGCATTTAAGAGTGGGGATATAAAATTATCAAAGGCGACTTTGAAAAAGCTGTTAAAAAGGCAAAAGGAAATTATAAGTGTACGTTAGAAAACAAGTTGAAGATCAATGACAATTATGGTGTATGGAAAAGTCTAGAGCAGATCACAGGCTATACGATACAATCTCAAGTCATCTCTGATGATATTACATTGCCTGATGAACTTAATGCGTTCTACAGTCGCTTTGAAAATACAATGGAGGTACAGGTTGGTCAGCCGACACTGCCCTCCTGGCCCTGTACTATGAGTCCTTCTTTTAAAATAGAGGAATATGAAGTCAGGAATCTGCTGCGGAAGCAGAACAGCAGAAAGGCAGCAGGCCCTGACTCCATATCATTTGTAACATTGAAGTGGTGTGCGTTCATCCTTGCCCCAGTATTCACCGATATATTAGTTAAGAGTATGCAGAGTCCCAGCATGTTTTAAAGCAGCTGTTATAATTCCAGTGACAAAAAAGTCGCATATTAGTTGCTTAGATGATTACAGACCAGTGGCCCTAACTTCAGTTGCTATGAAAATCTTTGAGCGATTGGTGCTTAGGTATCTAATTTCTAAAATATCTTCTCCAATTCGTCTATAAGGCTAATAGGTCGGTTGATGATGCTGTGGCTCTGTGTATCCATTCAATTTTGCAACATTTTGAAGCCCTCAATACTTATGTCAGAGTCCTTTTTGTGGACTATAAATTGGCATTTAATACAATTATTCCAGTTAAACTTTTTGATAAGTTAAAACAATTGGGGATTCAACACTCCCTTGCTTTTTGGATTTTGGATTTTTTGCAGAACAGAACACAAGTAGTTAAAATTAATAATATACTTTCAAGTCTCAAGACAATCAGTGAGGGGGCCCCACAAGGATGTGTACTGTCACCATTATTGTGCTCTGTATACACTAATGATTGTGTTTCACATTTTAAATCAGTGCAAATTTTTAAGTTTGCAGATTATACTACATTGATTGGTTTAATAACAAATAATAATGAATCGGACTATAGAAGGGATGTTTCTACACTGTTTGAATGGAGTTGCACTCATAATTTGAAGTTAAATGTCCTAAAAACAAAGGAAATGGTGTTTGATTTCAGACAGAGGACAAATGCTGTTTTGCCATTGACTATTAATGGTCAGGACATTGAAAATGTTCAATGTTTTAAGTTTCTCGGGAGTACTATCTCTGCAACGTTAAAGTGGGACGACAACCTAAGAGGCATTATTAACAAATCTCATCAAAGGCTTTTTTTCTTAAGACAGCTTAAAAAGTTTTGCATATCTAAAGTTGGTATGTTCAATTTTTATAGAGCTGTCATTGAAAGCATGCTGACTTTCTCACTTATAGTGTGATTTGGTAGCTCCACAGCTCAGCAGAGAAGTCAGATCAGTAACATAACTCGGGTTGCTTCGAAAATTATTGGTTGTGATCTTCCCCCTATTGATGAGATCTATGTTTCACGTTTGCAGAAAAAAAGGTTTAACAATCCTGAAAGATCCCTTACATCCAGCCAGACACCTCTTTCACAAGTCTACACGTTTTTTGAACAGCACTTATTATAGGATTGTTCATGCTCTTAATTCCCCTGGTGTCTATGCATCTGTATTTCACTCCTTATAATTGATAGGACATATATACAGTAGGTGTGTATGTGTATGTATTTATACAGTATATGTATTTTAATGTTTGTTATTATTGTTGATGAGCTCACCAAGCAAAATTCCAGTTTGACAATAAATAAATAAATAAAATAAATAAATAATGAAAACTTTCTTGATTCAGTAACAACTCAGTAGATTCAGTAAGTTCTGTGAAAGATCAAATGAGTTGGTGAGTCTTTTTGAAGGATTCTTTAAAATGACCAGCTCATACGATTCATTTGTTCATAAATCAGACTCCGCTGGTTGTGTTGTTTTTGATTCACTAAAGATAACTAGTTTAAAAGAGTAATTTGTTTTGTGGATTTGTTTGTAAATCAAACTACACGGATCAGGCTTTATGTTCTTGCATGCAGCCTGTGATGACAAGCTCGACTAAACTATGACTTCTTTTTGTTTGACTGATTTCTCTAGATTGTCTTTTTTAGGCATTCCTCATTCATGTTAGGTTCAAAAAATCCATCATAATCAGAAACAACAAGCACAAAGATCAGTAGGACATGCTAACATACAGTGTTCTGTGATATCTTGGTATACTGGATGCTTTGGGACCGAGTCTCATCATATCCGCACCTACGCACACGCGCTGACGCCCATGAGTAAAAACACTACATAATGAGCCACATATCGGGTGTCACACTAATTTAATTAGAGCGAATTGAGGCTGTTTGCGGGAGGCCTAAATACAGCCGGTGACTGTCAGCAGCTCAGTTTGTCTCTGCTGATTACAACACAAGCTGCTGCTTTCTCTCGCCCTGTCTCTCCTACTCGTCCTCTTTCTCTCCATCTGAGATGCCGAATCTGATGTCACAGTCTGTTTATTACACTTTGGACTGCTATTTTGAGGACTGATATCAGACGCTTGGTTGTGCATAATATTCAGTTGATTTGTTGTCAGGTGGCTCTCTATGTAAAGAGCTTGTATTTAATTTAATGTGCAACTTTTGTCAAAACCATGAAGCTAAATCATTTTTTTAAAGCATGATTTTGACATCCTGTAGAAGTGTTGTGATTAGATTTAGACTCATATTCATATTGTTAGATTTTGAGAACTGAAAACCAATTGATATCAGCATTCATATCAGTGTCGAGGGCTGATAAATTGCACAGTTTGTGTAGCAAAACTAGGAGTATAGAATCAGCATTGATGTAGCAAATAATCATACAGTGGAGACTTGGAAACAATAGTAAAATTCTGGTGTATTACTATAATTAATTCATGTATGTATGTATGAATGTATGCATGCAGTTATTTTACAGTTATTTATTTATTTATTTATGTATTTATTTATTTATTTGTTTGTTTATTTATGCAGTTATTTATACATTTAATTATGACTATATGTATTTATGCATTTATGTATTTATTTATGCATTTTATACACACACACAACCTATATGGAACAATTACATTTCGCCCGCAGAATGATATATTTTGCATATATATATATGTGGTTTACCTTTGTGTCCATAGGATTGATTTCTGAATAGTATTAGTATTTTTATTTTTATTCACTTTATTCACAATTTGTGCAAGTGTAGAGGTGTATTATAAAAGACCTCTACTCAACAAACCTCATGATCATGTGCTCAGTTTTGAGCAATAGTATAGTGATTATCGCCTTAGAAATCACCACTAATTATTACTACAGTATGTTAAATCATTAGTTGCATGTAATTAACAATCATCTTCAATTTACATGCAAAATCAAAGACCTTCTAGTGCCCTTAGAAATCATTATAGAAGTCACACATCCACAAAACTTGTGAAGTGACCCTGTGCGGAGAAAATGTTGAAATGGCTGCCAACTCACTCAGCTGAGGTCTTTTTAAAGTTTCCTCTTAATTTAATATTTTAACGGAGTCTCTAGCAATGAGAAGGAATAAACTAGAATGCGGCTAAAGTAAACAGTCTCTCTGAGAGCAGCTCGGAAGAGAGGGGCGGGGTCAGCAGAGCTCATTAACATTTAAAGGAAAATGCTACTAAAACGGCTTGATCTGAAAATAGCTGTTTTTGACAGGGTAAAAAAGGTGTTTTTTACACTACCATTGAGAAATTTTAACCAAACTATGTTACAGACTTTTCATTAAGACCCCAAAGAATCATATCGACTTGTGGAAAATGGGCATCCTATGACCCCTTTAAGACATGAATGTATGTGATGACAAAATGTCAAAGCAAGTAAGGATGAAAGAAGACTTTTTGAAAGATGTTTCTTCTGCTCACTAACGCTGCATTTATTTGATCAAAAATACAGTAAAATCTGTGAAATATTTGTGTAAAAGCTGTAAAAAATTGAGAAATATAACAATTTAAAATAACCATTTTTTATTTATATATATTGAAAATATTCCTGTGATGCAATGCTGAATTTTAAGCATCAATACTTCAGTCTTCAGTAGGGTTGGGTATCGTTTGGGATTTTTTTGATACTGGTGCCAAATCGATACTTTTAAAACGGTTCCGGTGCCTAAACGGTGCCTGAACCGATACTTCTTAAAAAATAAATAAATAAATAATTCCCCCAAAAATTATAGATTGGCCATTAGAATACAAATAGCATAGAGAGTGCAAATGTTAGAGGATCAAGTTTTTTAATTAAAAAAAACAAGCAGATAAAATTAGAAGTAGCATTAGAATAGAGAGTGCTAGAGTTAGAGGGTCAAATGAAGATGAACGGTATGTGTTTTCAGCCGTTTCTTGAACATATTAAGGACTCAGCTGGTTGGATTGAGCTGGGCAGGTCATTCCACCAGGAGGGAACAGTTAATGTAGAAGTCCATGAAAGTTTTATCATAGGTAGAATGCAAAATGTTTCAATACAAGCATTTCAGTCAAATGTAATTTATGCAATATTTCAAACCTTTAACACACTTGGGAAAATCAACCCATGGCAACAGTTTAAAAGTAGCCCAATTCTGTGGAAAAAAACACAGACTTGGCAACCCTGCATCCAACAAGAGCTACCGGAGTCAGCGTTGACTGATCACAGGTCGAGAATAAGGAGAGATGACTGACAAGACCATGCTGGAGTATTTGCTGCTCAACAGATTCTGAGCTCATTGACAAATATCTGATATTGTAAGATGTGCTCCCTTTACACAAAGTGCATGTGATCGCGAAATCGAAAGTGAAAGTAAACAGCGCAAACGCTCATTCAAAAATATTTAAATACACCGCATCCTGAGAGCGGCTCCCTGATGCGCCAAAATTATACACAATATTAGAATGTTTAAAGGAGTGGACACGAAAATCGCAGGAGCGAAACGCATGTTGCGGGAGCAGGCGGCAATGGTCAGAGATTAATTTTATTTTTCAGAATTCTTGGATAAATAGAAAGTTCAAAAGAACAGCATTTATTTGAAAGCGAAATCTTTTGTAACATTATAAATAAAATTAAATAAATTATTTTCATCAACTGAAAGCATCCTTGCTGAATAAAATATTATTAACCCCAAACATTTGAACAATAGTGTATTTCTGCTGCTTAGTTTCCTATATACTTATATAATGCAATGACATTCAGACATTTAAGTGTCTGGATACTTAAAATAGTGATGGTTTTCAAATTATTTTGTTTAAATGTTAACTGAAATATATGTTCTTATTGTGTTTTTGGTACATTTCAGCTCTGAAATATATCTGGCCCATTTCATGATTGCTGGAGGTAGAGAATGTTAAATGGGGTAATACTGTAGAGACGTCTACATGATATTTCAGAGTTGAAGTCTAAGGCCATTGATTCTCATTGACATGAAAACAAACCTCTTTTAATTGGGTTGAAAACAAACCTCTTGGAGTGCTCACTGGACAGGCCATTTTCAAGCCAAATTTTGAATTATACTGTAGATTGATAGAAAAAAGAATGCATGAGAAAGAAGCCTTTCAGCAAGAAAAAAAACCAACAAATACATAACTAAGCCAGAAGTGGCACACACAAGAAGTCTTGCAAATCTCAAGAGGTTTGACGGGCCTTTGCATTCATGTTGGCTGAAATCCACGGCTTGTGTTTGTTTTGAGGACTTTCCCATTAAGAGCAACAAGCCCTTTCTCCGTCAATCACTCTAATAGCTGACTGTTTCTGATGTGCGGATCGATAACCACAGTCTCTGCAATTTACGTACAGCATCGTCCTTCAGCAACCGCAGTCCCGGCAACCTCCATTGAATTTTACTGCCCACAGACACTGGGAGATGAGCAAAGACATTTTATGAGGTTATTACAGCAAATAGCGCCACAGGGTTAGTTGTGGTTTAAAGTGGAGCGTGAATCTCAGGGCATCCCAGGGATGAATTATACATAGACAGCTGGAGTGAAATTAATTTTCCTTTGCTGTGTGAAGCCACGTGTTCTAATGCATTCAGCTCTGCTGTACAATTAGGCTATTAGGTAATTGTTGATAGTAATTCCATGGCATTTTGAAATGTAATGTGATACTACTACACTGCTTTTTTTTTTTAATAGAAGGGCTATGGATATTATAGAAATGCATCATAGTATTTACATGGATCTTCAAAGCATACCATGGTTTTACAGTGGTTTGTATTATATATTATATTATATTATATTATATTATGATAATTCTTCATGTTTTAAATATATGTTTGTAAACAAAATAAATTAATACATAATCAATTATTATTATATATCATTATAATTATTAAATATTCCAAATGTTTTAATAATATTTGTAATACAATAGTGTTTAATATTCATTCAGTCAGTCATTTAGTTATTTTTTTAATTATTATTATTAATTAATGTATGAATGAATTAATGAATTAATGAATTAATGAATTAATTTATTTATTTATTTATTTATTCTACCATGATAATACCATGTCACTGGCTATTCATGATTAGTGAAGTTTTTTTCTTAATCAGAAATATCCATTTGCTGACTAGGAGAAACAAAAGAGACATTAACAAGATCTGATTTGTTTTTCTTTCCTCCTCTCCTTGATGGATTGCACTGTATATGAGCATGGCATCAAAATTGTATTAATATGGCATTTATACTGGTGTATATAAAAATATCATGGTATTACCATGAGATGCCATAGTACCATCACTTTACTTTGTTTGCAAGACTTTATAGACCAGAATGTTTTGATACAGGCTGTTTTATGCTAGTTAGTTTTTGTTGGCATAACTAACAAAACGTACCTGGTGAAGGTGATTGAGCAAGGAAGTTAAGCAAGTTGGTAAGGATACCATTATGTCATTCAGCAGGGGTAAAGTAAGCATTATTTTTTGTCTTATTATTACCAGTCAGAATATTGTATAGTAATAATTGCTCCTGATATACATTTCACCAAGTTCTAGTTATCGCCACATTTCAACTGTCGGATTAGAATGTTCACGAAGCTTAAACAACAGAGAGCTGATGTGATTGCATGTGACACGAAGGTAATGGCCTTTCAAATGATTTTCCCCACTCTCAATTAGCCTGTGTGAGGCTCAATTAATTATGCTCAGCGAGGCCTCTTACCTGTGTCTACAGTTTCAGCCTTTTCTCATAGTAAATGATGTGACCCATGTAGACGGTTCACACAACTCTTTGCTGCTTAAACAGCTGAGAAATAGCCTTTATGGACTGAAATGACTTTTTTCTGACATAATTCAGTGAACCACAGTGGGGACACCAATGGAGTTTTTTTTGCCTTTTTTTTTGTCTTTGGAGGTAGGGCTGTATTTAATTCAACTCAGAAAGTTGGCTTTTCCAACTTCCTAATTGGAAAATTAAATAGTTTTACTGTTATAGCTCTCAATTAAAAATTATGTAAATGGCGCAGGTTTATGAATGTCAATGACATTATATTATATTACATTATATTGTTAATGAAATCCATATACATATGTATGTATTTTTCTAATATACTTTTTCAATAATGTTTTTTTCTAATAAACTTTTTCAATATATTTTTTTTTATAATAAACATTTTTATTTTTATTTATTTGTTTATTTGGGCAGTAGTGTTATGATAATATTATGTATATACTATATGTAGAGGAAGGCACGTGAGTTTTCTGGTCATTTTCTTAATCAAAAGTCTCAATTTACTGTCTATTGTATCTAGTTGCTTAATTGACAAACAATAGAGACATTGAAGAGATCCCATTTGTGATTTCATTTGTTAATTTCCAACTCAATAATTGGAAAATTAAATCGTTTCCACTATTATAGCTTTTAAATAAAAAATTGTGCCAGTGGCACAGGTTTTTGAGCATCAGCCACATTATATTATATTATATTATATTATATTACAAATACATATATGTATTTTATGTATTTATTTATCATTATCGTGAGTATAACTATATTACAGACATGTAAGATTTTTATTTATTTTTTTTTTTTTTTCGCTGTTCGTTAGAGGGAGAGATCGTGAGACAGTTGTGTAAAACAGTAAATTGGTAATTGTTGGTAATTTTTCACCTGCTAAACAAATGCTAGCATGGCATTGCATTGTTTTTCCTCTGCAATTTAGCAGCTAGGAAACGTTTGTGTAATACCTGCTAAGATAACAGTAGCGTCATCTTTTGAACATCAGGGAACACTTTTATGGTCAGAAGTCAGAAGATATCCAGTAGGAATGTCCTACATGTGTCTTTGAATGGTTCTCTCTGTAATAAAGCCGTGGTATGGCTTGGTACCTCAACCTTTATCATCTGGAGATGTTTGAGGTGCTCAGGGTTACTAATGTTGCAGCCAACACGTAGTTTAGTGGATTAGATCATTGAGGCTGTGAAGAGGCCACATAAAAGTGTTAGCATGGCCATTGTGTGCTTTGACTTGGTGCCTGCAAGTTTTTGTTTCAGCTGAGAGCATTTTCATAATTCAGTCATTTGTTTCGCCTGCATTTTTCATGCAACAGAAGTGTTCATGGCCAAGAGAAAAGAGAGAGATACTGGCGGACCAGGAATGGTTATATTACACACAACATAAAGTAAATCTGAATGTAGCAGCTGATGCATAATTCAGCCTGCTACCATCATTCATTATTTTCCCCTCAAAGTTGTATGTCATTTGAGTAAAATGCACTAAAATATTCACTGTTTTTCATTCCTGTACGGGGAGTGGCTGAATAAATAAAAACCTGCTAAATGATGGGATATATTTTAATTATAATGGCAGTATATGTTCCTGTGCATACAATCTCTCTCTCTCTCTCTCTCTCTCTCTCTCTCTCTCTCTATATATATATATATATATATATATATATACATATACATATAAACTCAGGGATTAAATACACAGACTAGATAATTAATAGAAACTGAAACGGGTACGCACTAATCAGAAGCCATAGCAAATAATAAGCAAAGGGAACACAGGCAAGCAAACACAGGTTTGATTTTATTCACGTGATGTATTCACAGTGAAGAAGCGAGTTTTGTGATCATACGAACCTGGGAACGTGCTGCTCACGTTGACAGTCACTGTCTGCTGTAAATAAAATGTCATATGCTTGGAATGGGCTCTATGCACGGGACGTAGCCTATGCATTTCCGGTGAAATCTCAGGCAGCTTAAAAGCTTCCAGTCTATATTCAGTCATTGCATGAGTGCATTACCAGCCACAATCTTTTGTCAGTGAACAATTAATATAAATACTGTTTAATATAACACATAAAGTTTAAACGTCCATTAAGGGGGGTTGTCCCAGTATTGCTGTGTCCCGTTTTATGAGGCTTCCCAACGATTTTTCACACTTTTCCCCTAGTTGAAGAAACTTGCAGCCACATTGATGCAAAAACATGTGTACAGTACTAAATAGCGTATGTTTTTGCCGCAGTCATTCAGGTACATTACGAACGTGGTGACAGAGTGTCTCTTAGAACAATTACTTTTAACTGTGACTCCATCTCGATCTCGACTCGTCCTTGACTCCTTTTTATAAGAATAAAGGACCGTCTGTGGCACACAGAAGCGCTCAGGGCCTATTATTACTTAAATAAATGAAGGGGTAATCATGGGTCAGTCGACTGCAGCGAAAGTAGAGTGAGAAACTGAGGACTCACTGTTGTAATGAGAACAGGACATATGCTTACAATAAAGGATTTCTTTGGCATCGGTTGTGTAGATTTTGTCTGTGTTTTTAATAGCATGCATGCTACTCTTGCTGTTTATGCAGTCTGTGCACAGTATGTGGATTTTATGTGCATAAAGTACTTTAACTTTGACCTAAAACATGTTTACAATTGCCCCAATGACTGCTTCCCACATTACAATGCACCGACTCTAAACCACAATTTCGATTGTTTTGTTCTTTAGTAATTTTCAGATATTTCTGAGATGATGGCTGTATGCATTTTTACAAGGTTTATTACATTTAAACAATTACTGCTCATATCAAAAGAAAGAATCAAATCATGTCATATGTATTTCATTTTGTATTCATCGTTTATTTTAATCTTACTTTTACTGTATTTAAATATATTTTACTGTTTTTGTTTATATATATATATATATATATATATATACTGTATATATATACTGTATATATGTAAATTATATTTTAAATGCTGTTCTTTTGAACTCTCTATTTAGAATACATGTATTTATGTGTATCACAGTTTCCACAAAAATATAACGTGTTAAGTCAAGTTCACACTACACGACTTAAAACGTCGGCAGATCGCTGTGCTGTTCAGACTACATGACTTGATTGTCTGTCTTGAAGTCGTTGTGGTGTTCACACTACGCGGTACTACGTGAATGATCCGCAACAGGGGGTCACACACTACACGAGCTGACAACAACTCTGTCACCCAACAACTCTATCCCGTCCCCAAACCACGTTTTGTCACGAAAACACACACGAGAAGTTGAACGGGAATGACACGAAACAACAAGTGAAACAGGAGTTGTTTATTTGAAAATGAACATCGGGAAGAAATTAGCACTGCAAGCTGTTTGCGTGATGAAAAAAGTCGCTCCATTTCTTGTGTCCAAACTTTTCTTAAAGCCGTGTTGCTGCTGCAGTTTTTCTTCTGCTGACCTCAACCCATGCCTTGATTTCTCATTGGCTGTAGCTTGTCACGACACCTGACACCACATGATGTTGAGTCGGCCGACCGGTCCAGATATTTAGCATGCTAGATATTCGTTTGACATCTGCGAGGCGTCGGCTACGTGTCAGCGAGCCTCTTTGATGCATCGTTGAGTTGTTCACACATAAAGATTTCCGAGCGCTGATCACCCGCTGATTTTCCCCCGATCACAGCCCGACCTGTCGGCGAACTCGTTAACGTGCAAATCGGGCTTAAAATCCTGTAGTGTGAACTAGGCAAAAGGTGTGTTCTCTACTTCCTTGTGTTTTTGGTTCTGTCATGTTTTGCCCATCGTTTATCATAGTTTTCTCTCTGACCTAGTTTTCCTGAGTTATCTTATTCGTCATTATATTCACCTGTGTCTTGTTAATTAACTCATCACTTCCTTTTTTTTGCTCTGTGTACTTAAGCCTTCAGTTCTCCCTTAGTCTCTGTCCGTTTTCATTTGTAGTACTGTGGTTTTCTCCTGTTTTGTCTGTCTCCTAGAATTATTCCTCATCGTGAGAGTTTTTATTATACTATGCTACGTGACAGAGGAACGGACCAAAACCAAAACAGCATGGACTCAACTGCTGTGCTGCTGCTTTGCCTGGAGCAGAAGCAGGAAAGCCACGAGGACCACACAAGTGGATTCCTCTATCTGGCAAGCCTTAATCACTACCCAGACCACTCCCTGTGCACTTTATATTTTGCCAGCTTGAACGAGCGCACAAAGGCTCACCCGCCTGGTGTAGGTCCTTGAGGATCATTCGTCGGGTGTGTAAGCCTACGCCATTGGTCCCGCTGAGGATGACATCATCACAGGCCCCACTCCTAACACACCGCCAGAGACTAGCCATCCACCAACAGCGAGGGCCTCGGAGGAGATGTTATACGAGCCCACCGCAGACAAAGAGCCCGAGATTGTCGCAATGCACGAGCCAGCGCAAGAGGAAGTGACTGAGCTGACCATCGCCCCAGAGCCTGAGCCTCACGATGATTGTTGATGATTGGATTGTCGAAGGAGTATTAGTGGAGATCGACGGCTTGGAGGGAAGCCCCACCCACACTCCTGCCGCTGTAAGTGAGTTGAATCTGGCCTCTGGCGCTTATTATGAGGAACATAAGGACATTTTTGATGGTGATTTAATAGACTGATTTGGGGAGGTAATACCCAATGTTCCTGAATTTCCTTTGTCTCCTGAGTCTCCGCTGGTTCCATCCAGCTCTCCTGAATCTCCTACGTCTCCTGAGTCTCCAGTGGTTCCGCCTAGCTCATGTTTTCCTGTGTTATCTCCCAGCCTTCCCTCTCCCGCCTCCTCTTCTAGAACCAGTCAGCTCCTCAGCCATGCCTTCGCTGTTCCTGTCAGTCCCTCAGCTCATCCTCAGTCTGCTCCATCCTGTTGTGTGTATCCACCTCAGACCTTTCAGTCACCAGCTCCACATAGACATGAAGATCCCCTGTCTCCGCCTCCGAGTCCCGGACTCCACCTCGGCCCTCTGACCCATCGGCTCCGAATTGGCTCCTTGCTCCCTTGTCTCAACCGTGGCCCATCAACCCACTAGCTCCACCGGGCTCCCTCGTCCCTCTGGCTCCTCCTTGGTCAGTCATCAACCTTCCTCCGCTATGGGATCCCACTCCTCCGGCTTTGCCTCGTCCCTCCATCCCTCAGGATCCATCTGGCTCCTTCTTCATTCCGGCTCCACCGTTGTCCTCAGTTGCTCCGGATCTGCCGTGGTCTTGCAGGTCCCCATCTCCGCCTCGCTCGCATGAGCCGTCAGCTCCGCCTTGGCCTTCGTGTGTCACCCTGTCTCTCAATCTTCGCTGCTCCAACTGGGTCTCCATCTCCAGTGACTCAGTCTCCATCGCTCGTCCACAGGGTGTCATCTGCCAATTCAACACTGTGGCTCCTCCCTCAACTCAGCCCTGGGGCCTCGTCCTGGCTGGTCTCCTGACCAACATCTGGCTCCTCCTGCTCCTGGATCCTCATTGGCTCTATGGCCTTCGTGTGTCACCCTGTCTCTCAATCTTCGCTGCTCCACCTGGGTCTCCATCTCCAGTGGCTCAGTCTCCATCGCTCATCCACAGGGTCTGCCAATTCAACACTGTGGCTCCTCCCTCAACTCAGCCCTGGGGCCTCGTCCTGGCTGGTCTCCTGACCAACATCTGGCTCCTCCTGCTCCTGGATCCTCATTGGCTCTATGGATTTATTCTTCTGACTTATTTTGGTTTTGCCTCTCTCCTGCTATTATGCCACATTACTTAACAAATAAACTACATTTTAAAATATGTTCAAATAGAAAAGTTATTTTAAATTGTAATCATTTTTCACAATATTACAGTTGTTGTGTTTTTTTTTATTTTTTATAAAATAAATGCAGCCTTGGTATGTAGAAGAAACTTTAAAAAATAAAATAAAGAAATAAATAAAAAATCATACCAACCCCAAACTTTCAAATCATAGTTTGTTTATATATACAGTGGGTACAGAAAGTATTCAGACCCCCTTAAATTTTTCACTCTTTGTTATATTGCAGCCATTTGCTAAAATCATTTAAGTTAATTTTTTTTCCTCATTAATGTACACACAGCACCCCATATACTTAAAGTAGCTTTAGTATAGTTTAACTAGTAAGTAATTTGTAGTCTAATTACAGTTTTGTTAACACAGTCAGTATGCAAATATTCCATTCCCAGTATTTGGTTGGATTAAAATTTGTGGTTTTAATGAAAGAAATAGAGACAGTACAGGGTGTTGTGTGTGTATCCGTCTTTCACGTGTGTGTGTGTGTGTGTGTGCATGTGCGACCCTTCACGTCTGTTTAATATCTCTCTCATTGCTTATCTCTATTGAGCTCTTAAAAAGCCATTTGAAGATGAATACATCCGCTCTAATGTGACTCTGCTGTCATCTCTTTATGAAAACTTATCTCTTGTATCTTCTCAGAGGCCGAGCAATTAGTCCAAATGGAAAGTTTCCAGAAAGCAGCAGATGCAGGCTGATACGAGCCGGTCCTCAGATGTCCTCTTTTCTTTTGCATTTGGAAAATACAAACAGCCAGTAGTTTTTGTCTTTATCTGTGAGAAAGCCATCTGTCCAAACCTCTCGTGTCACTGTGTTCATTATGATTTAACAGCACTGATTAAACAAGTGTTTGGATACACTCAAAGACATCCACAATAATGAAATAGTGCAATTAGTGCCTGTGTTTGTGCAGCAGACATGAATGATTGCACAAATTATGTGTTTTGTTAGGAGATATGTGCAGGTGCTTATAGTGATCAAACATGAATGAGATGTTTATTTATTTTAATTTTTTATTATATATTAATATTTTCATTCAGCAATAATGCATTACATTTATTAAATGTGATAGTAAGAACATTTATAATGTAAAAAAAAAAAAGTTTCCACAAAAATATGAAGCAGCACAACATTGTTTTTAACAATGATAATAATATAAAATGTTTCTTGAGCAGCACGTACAATTTTTGTACCTTTTTGTTCAAATAAATGCAGCCTTGTAGAGCATAGGAGACTTCATACAAAAAAAACAAACAAAAAAAAACAGTTATTTTAAATTGAAATAATATTTCACAATACTACATTTTTATTGTATGTAAAAAGTAAAATGTTTGTATATTTTTGGTAAAATAAAAACAGCCTTCTTGAGCATAAGAGATGTCTTTAAAAACATAAAAAAACATAATACATATAAAAATAAATAAAATATAAATAAAAAACAGGTGTTTTAAACTGCAATAATCTTTCATAATATTGCAGTTTTTTTACTCTTTGTACACAGCCTTTGTGCAGCCTTTTGAGAGCTTATGAGACTTTTAAAAACATTTTTTAAAATATATCACTGACCATAAACTTGAACAGAAGTAAGTCCGAAAATACCTCAAAATCTAAGTATAAATTGAGGATAAAATGGGGGGAAAAAAGGAAGAAAAAAAAGAAGAAAAAAAAAAATGAACACTGAAACAGATGCTAGGATAGGTGTGGTATGTGTTGGGTATGTGTCATTATTACATTATTATTATTACTATTGTTATTACATCATTATTAGTATTATTATTGCTTTTATTATTATTGATATCACTGTTGCCGTCATCACAAGGTATTATTGTTATCATCACCATCTTTATTATTATTATTATTATTATTATTATTATTATTATTATTATTATTATTATTATTATTATTATTATTATTATTATTATTATTATTATTATGCATGCTAGTACT
>NW_015634011.1:758886-763623 GCF_001515625.1 Sinocyclocheilus rhinocerous
AAAAAAAAACAGTTATTTTAAATTGAAATAATATTTCACAATACTACTTTTTTATTGTATGTAAAAAGTAAAATGTTTGTATATTTTTGGTAAAATAAAAACAGCCTTCTTGAGCATAAGAGATGTCTTTAAAAACATAAAAAAACATAATACATATAAAAATAAATAAAATATAAATAAAAAACAGGTGTTTTAAACTGCAATAATCTTTCATAATATTACTGTTTTTTTACTCTTTGTACACAGCCTTTGTGCAGCCTTTTGAGAGCTTATGAGACTTTTAAAAACATTTTTTTAAATATATCACTGACCATAAACTTGAACAGAAGTAAGTCCGAAAATACCTCAAAATCTAAGTATAAATTGAGGATAAAATGGGGGGAAAAAAGGAAGAAAAAAAAGAAGAAAAAAAAACATGAACACTGACACAGATGCTAGGATAGGTGTGGTATGTGTTGGGTATGTGTCATTATTACATTATTATTATTACTATTGTTATTACATCATTATTAGTATTATTATTGCTTTTATTATTATTGATATCACTGTTGCCGTCATCACAAGGTATTATTGTTATCATCACCATCTTTATTATTAATATTACTATGCATGCTACTACTACTTAAATACTACTAATATTATTCAGATTGTCATTGCTGTTTATTTTCACTGCTGTTATTATCATTGCTGTTCTATTGCTGTTTTTGTGTTTTGTGTTCACCGTATGTTGTATGTTTTGCACTCTTAATAAAAAAAATAAAAAATAAAAAAATCTAACTATAAATAATACACATATATAATGCAAATTATTGTAGAAAAGAAAATAATAATTATTGTTTCAGTAGCTTTTGATTGTTTCAGTTGTTTCTCCTAGCTGGCAATGATATTAAATGAAGCTCAAATGTAGAGCATTATACTTGCAACACCAAGGGTGTGGGTTTGATTCTCTGGTAACAAATACTAATTAATATAATCATTAAACGTTTAGCTCGGAAGAAAGTATTTGCAAACTGCATAAGCATAAACATAGACTCCTGAGGAAAAATGACCAAAGTGCAGATTTCACTAAAGTCTCAAATTATGCTCAGATCCCAAAGTCTGCAATCAAACAACAATATCAATATGATATTGATTGTCCCATGATTAAATGATCGGATCTGATCTGCTATCCACATTACTTTTATATACTCTTCCTGAATGACACCTTTTGACTCATTTTCAGGAGAAAAATCTGAGATGTGCAGTCTTCTCCGTCTCAGACCCTGTATGAAGAAGCAGCGTTGAGGTTTCAGTGGTGTTTGTGCTGTGCTGTCAGGACTGAAGGGTGTTAGATGTGTATTTGCAAAATTTACTCCATTGTAATTATCTGAAGTGTAAAGCGGGTCTTCTGGCGCTGAGTAATGAATATGTTGTTTTACATCATCAACAGCCTCCATCAGTGTGATGAGAAGGTAATTACTGTTATTTTGTCAGGTGTTTTTCAATGGGGGCAATGCAAGCAGCGTCTAGATCAATCTACTTTAATGAAACATTTGATTATATAGCCAGATGACCAAAGGATACAACTAATTAGCCTTTTCAATATGAAACTAAAAAGAAATGTTTTAAAGGGTTGTAGAGCTTCCTAAGAAATACTTATCTGAAATCTGTTGCTTGAATTTCTCATTTAAAGAGTGAATAAGAACGCTTGAAATTCCTATTTTACCAGTATTTATTTATTTATTTTGTCACTATTTGGTGATTTCCATTAATTAAAAAAAATCTATTTTGTCAGTATTCATTCATATATTTTGTTGCTATTTGGGGATTTCAGTTCACTTAAAACTAAATATTTTCTCAGTATGTATTGATTTATTTTGTTACTATTCAATGATTTCAGTTCATTTAAAATTACTATTTTGTCAGTATTTACTGATTTAATTTGTCACTATTTTAAGTTATTTTGTCACTGTTCTGTGATTTTAAAGAAGAAAGCAAGTCATACAGGGTTGGTAAATGACATAATTTTATTTTTTCTTTGAACTATTCCTTTAATGTTTTGAGTAGATTTTCATGGAAAATTAAAATGACAAGCCACATTAAAATCATTTTCCAAATCCAAATGTCCTCCGTTTGAGGACAAACAATCAGCAAGTGTCTGCTAAAAATAATCAGCACCTCGGGTCATGAACACTTGAACTGCAAAATGTAGTCTTGAAAGACAAGCTAGTGTGTATCCGTCTGAGCAGACGCTGCCGGCGGTGTCTTCTATAAATTTTCGCCTGCGGCTGATAAAGTTAAAGCAAGATGCTAATTTGAGTACCATATGCTCGACTGGCAGTATTGCAGAAGCTGCTGTCTGCATCACATAATTTGATATCCACTCCATTTGAGAACAAGTTGAGAATATGGTCTTGGGAGAGTCCCACTGGCGTAAGCCTGCTTTTTGTTTTGTAATTTGAAACATGGACTGAGAAGATTTTTTTACACTTAATATGTTGTTAAACTTAAAGGGGTCATATGATGCTGCTAAAAAGAACATTATTTTGTGAATTTGGTGTAATGTATTTTGATTTATGTTTCTCTCTTTTTCAGAATTCTTTCTAGAGTTGCTGGACAACTCAGAAAAGTCGCTGAACGACATGTTTGTGCGCACATACGGCAAACTGTACACGCACAACTCGGAGATGTTTGAGGACCTGTTCTCCGAGCTCAAGCGTTACTACACTGGCGGAAACGTCAACCTGGAGGAAGTGCTGAATGACTTCTGGTCGAGACTTCTGGAGCGCATGTTTCAGCTGCTGAACTCTCAGTACACCTTCACTGATGACTATCTGGAGTGTATCAGCAAATACACCGACCAGTTAAAGCCCTTTGGAGATGTTCCGCGCAAGCTCAAGGCTCAGGTCACCAAGGCCTTCATTGCGGCACGCTCATTCGTTCAAGGACTCATGGTGGGTCGGGAAGTGGCCAACAGAGTGGCAAAGGTAAGGCATCTATTTTTACACAAGTCTTCCTGTTCGTACTCAGCTTTCACTGGACGTCTAGACAGGTCAGTGGCCTTCAGCGTCTGTCGATGAAATAGACCTTTTACTGTGTAAGAGATCTGGAGAAAACATTGGTGAAGCAGAGAAAAATGCTTTGCTGTGATTTTTTTTATTTTATTTTATAATTTTTTATAATTTTGAAACGATAACGTTGATATATACCATGGTGCATTTGACATATGCATTGATTATTATAATTAGTATTAATAATAGTAATATATAATATTAATAAGTAATATTAGTAATATATATTTAAAATCTAAAATATTCTGGGATAGTTTTGTGTCAACATGTATTATTATTATTATTATTATTATTATCATCAATAATGGTTATAATATTAATAGTAATATATGTTTTTATATGTTGTTGTTTTTTTTGTGTAAACATGTATACTGATTATTATTAGTAGTAGTAGTAGTAGTAGTATTATTAGTGCTTTTTGGTCAATCAAAACTTATAAATACATAATACATTATACATAATACATAAACACATGTATTTTGTAGACGCCATTGTTTTGTATGTATTTTTCTGAAGTCCACTAGGTTGCATGTTTACATGAGTGTTAATGCATCTTAACACCACAGAAGCCTCGTTGCGCTTTGATGTGACAGTGGCGCGCTGGACAGGTTATGACATCCGTGATGATACCCTGCCGAGCCATGGACATTTTCTGAAGGGAAGATAAAAGCAATCGGCTGGCAGCCGCAGCGGGCATCTCTGCTCCATCACTCAGATCTGGCTTTGATAGCTCGTCTGAATCACATTTTCTGCTGGATGTTTATGCTGTTTAATGGCTTACTGGATGATTAGAAGAATTATTGACAGATTTCCTACTGAAAAAGCCCAGAGAATGTAGTGAGGCAGCCAGGTCTGCTCAGTTTTAGAGCTTTTGTACTTACTATGTAGATAAGCTGCTTTTGTATTTGTGTCATCCGTAATGCCAAAAGTAGTGAGGAAGTGGCTGTTGTTTTAGTGCATGATAATGACTTCTGTGACGTCCAACATGTCGATCGCATCTGGTTCAGAGATCAACTTAAAGGGTCAATGGCAAAGCAATATAGCAAATCATATGTGTGTGTGTGTGTGTGTGTGTGTGTGTTTAACAATTGAAAGAAAGGGATAATAATATTTCATTATTTTTACAATAATTACTGAAATTTGAATTTTATATAATATATTACTATTTATACGTGCCTGTATCTGATTTGCAACAGCTGTTTTAACACTCAGATACAACTTGTAGAAACTATTTGGGCAGAAAAGACAAACAGGTCCAAATAAATGTTTGAATTTGTGTTTTTGTTCACTTAAGTGTGATTGAAATCATGAGTAGGATTATTCTTAGCCAATCAATCTGTATTGTCTCTAATGGCATGTCTGTCCAATCTGGAGCAGTAGGAAGAGCCACAAATACATTTCTTCAGTAATAACATATAATTGTCATTAGGAGAAGTGTTCTTGAGAAATGCTTACTGAGACCACGCAGGATTCTTGAAATAAAGAGTCTATAATTACTCTGTTGGACTCTGCAAATGTCTGCTATTAACAAAATGTATTTTAGCCGAAAGTTAATTTGCACCAAAATTGCACTAATTTAGCTTTAAATGTTTTATCACATGAAGATTGTGTATAAAGTAAGCAAAACTATTGATACAATATGCCCCCCCCCCTCTTTTTAGTAAACTACAAAAACCCCAATATTTAA
>NW_015634011.1:763751-772999 GCF_001515625.1 Sinocyclocheilus rhinocerous
AAAACCCCAATATTTAAATTTGTAATTTGTAACATTTTATTTAAAATGTCTCAAAATGTACAGTTTGTTAAGGACGGATTTGCTGATAATTTTCTAAGAGATTGAACAAAACTCCCAAGCAACCATGTAGCAACACCCTTGCAACCACAATTCTTGCTTTATGAGTTTTGCACAGTAAATCACAACTCAATAGTAAAGGTGAACAGCATCTTGACCATGTACAGAGAACTGTTGGGCTCCAGTTTAAATCAATACAGCCACTTTTCATCGACTCTAATGATCTTTGTATATATAATTCATATTGCACATACAGCGCCAATGCTAATATCAAAGTGGAGTGAAGAAAAGTAAAGAGAAAAAAGGGAAAAAAAACAAAGAAAAACTTTTACACAAACATTCCATGAATATGTGCATTCCTGTAAAATTGAAAAGTTAAATACTCTATGCATGGACTTAGAGTCAGGGTTATGCATGGGTTAAGGGTGGGATTTACTGTTGTTGTTGTTATTGTTATTATTATTATTATTATTGTTTATTTTCTTCTGATTGTTATTTTTTGTGTAATGATTATTGAGTTTAACGCTAATTGATATTGATTGTTTCTTGATTTTTTAATTTAAAAAGCAGAATTTAAATAATGAGATATGTTGCAAATTGTGATTGTAGTGAACCAGAAAGCAGAATAAGTCATAAATAAGACATTGCATTAAATACTACTACTACTACTACTACTACTACTACTACTACTACTACTAATAATAATAATGCATGTACATTTACATATAAATTATATTTTAATAATAATTAAATTCTTTATATTGTGTTTTTTTACAAATTTAATTGTTGTGGTATTCACTTTTTTTAATAACAGGAAACGTATCTATTTTAATATATATCATACATATGTAATATACACTATATTTCTGAGCCTGGTAAAATACTCTCTAGGTCTAACTCTCTTGTAGTAAACCAGAAAGCAGAAAACAATTTTTTTAAGAATTTTAAGCCCTTCATTTTCACAGACAGTGCCAAGAAGTGAAGCTTTCTGAATGATGTCGTAATTTATAAATCCATTTATCTACTAGTGCTTCAGAAAGAGCCCTTTTTTTATTATTATACTGATACCTAAACCTGATAATACACTTGTCTTAAATGTTTTATAGCTCTAAGTAAATTAAATGGTGTTCAATGAAATCAGTTTGCAACAAATATTAAGGTATAAGGTTTATGATGTGTGTATTTTTACAGATAACAAAATGTTGCTGGATCACAGGCGCACACGCGAGTCTCTCTGCGCTGTACATCAGACAGGCATCATTAATGGCTGTTTTGATTCACTGTTTGCTGTGTGCTAATGGAGCGGGGCTCTTTTCAGAGGACTCTGACCTGTTCGGGGCAGTGATGTCGCTGACCTGATGTAGGAAACCCAAAGAGGAACCCGCTAAAATGTTGTTTACATGCAAGAACGTGCTCAAATATCCAGCCTGATGCTTTCGTCATGTTGATATTTTATTTGTAGCCCCGTTTTTCTATGAAAAACGATGCTTAGGCTTTGCTACTACTTTGAAGAACTCAATGCTCCTGCTGCTCAGAACACTAATGGTTTGTCATCAGAGATTTCATTTTGCAATTGGATTTTTAAAATTGTGCATAAACCGAAACATAAAAGGAGATAAATTAATGGTTACACTTTTTTAACTTTAATAAATAAGTCAATGCAAACATTATATATTACATAAAATATTAAAAGTTCATGTACATTCGAATATTAACATCTTTGAAAACAGGGTTTATTTTATTTCTTTGAATTATCATTTAAGTTATCTTGTAATAATGATATTGTCACAGATCAAGCTGGAGACAACAGGTAAGTTAATGAATAGCAGGTTTATTGATAAAAATGGCTGAGGCAGTTCGAATGGAGCAATGACTGGTGAGTATCCAACACAAATGACAGTTCAATGAATCTTAGCTGAGTAGTGAAGTTTGGTTCCAGGAGCGGTGGAGAGCAACGTAGGAAGAACTTTGGGGATCTAGAGGCAAGTATAAACAGGTAAGTAGCATATAGAGAGTCTGGTTAAGTTCAGTGCAGTGAATGGTAGACCGGACGGTGAGTGACCGGAAGGAGCGTGCTTATGAATGGTGCCTTGACAGCAGATGACAGGTGCGGGGAATCAGAACTCAGGTGATGGAGATCGTGACTGAGAACAGGTGTGAGCCGGGGAGGATTCTGGGACATGGAGTCCAGAGCTGGCGATTGGCTGACATTACTCCCCCCTCCCGGAAGGCGCGTCCCACTCCGTAACAATTCCACCAGGGGGGGTGCCCGCCCTGGAGGCTGGTGCAGGACTGGGACACGGGGAATACCTCCAGGGTGGATCAGGCAGTCCAGGGTACCATTGTGGCACAGGGAGCTCAGGGGCCATGGTGGAGCAGGGAGAGCCATGGCAGAGCAGGCAGTTTGGGGTGCCATGGCGGAGCAGGCAGCTCAGAAGGCCATGGCGGATCAGACAGTTCAGAAGGCCACCCACAAACGGGAGATCCAGGTGAGCTAGGGCGCATGGCAACTTCCATAGGAGAAGCATTTTGTTTTAGGTCCGGTCTTCTGTCACAGATCAAGCTGGAGACAACAGGTAAGTTAATGAATAGCAGGTTTATTGATAGAAATGGCTGAGGCAGTTCGAATGGAGCAATGACTGGTGAATGGTGCCTTGATAGCAGATGACAGGTGCGAGGAATCAGAACTCAGGTGATGGTGATCGCCTGGAGGGCAAGGGCAATGACTGTACCATCGAACGTATTTTGCAGTATTAAACATGTATTTATACCGATTTCATCAGGCGAGCCGTGGAGGATTCTGGGACATGGAGTCCAGAGCTGGGGATTGTGGTGATTCGCTGACAGATATGATATGATATAATACAGAGTTTTTTTTAGTTTTTTTTTGTTTTTTTCATCTAGCTGGTGCATATGTTCTTGTTTTTAAGTATGTTAATTTTTATTGTCATTGTGCATAAATCATCTGAAACACATCGGTTTGCTCGGGAATAAACAGCTCAGATTACATATTGGGATTAATTGCAATCCGAGGCCCTGGAATCTCTGGTATGTTTTCCTTGAATTAAGCACTGAAAATCCCACTCATATTAGATTATGAGAGCCATTTGGAGAATTCGTGCTTCATGCCATCCCTTTGTACTTGGAATGCTGAAAGGGGCAAAAGAAGATTTAGCAGATTATTATTATTTATTTTATTTTTTCCCCAGAGATTTGAGGTTAACATTATTTAAACTGCAGCAAAACAGCATTAGAGTATTTGTAGGTTTGTGTGATTTCAGATTTAAAGGAGTAGTTCACCCAAACATGAAACTTTGCTGAAAATGTACTCACTCTCAGGCCATCCAACATGTAGATGAGTTTGTTTCTTCATGGGTACAGATTTGTTTGATAATTCCTAATGCAAAACAAGCACACATTATATTCTTGCCTTTGCTTTCTATCTAGCTGCATGGCAGAGATGTCTGAAGGAAATTCTGTCATGCCCTTGAATACATATATATATATATATATATATATATATATATGCATAAATCCTGATTCTAATAGTAATTAAACCTGTTTGGGCCATTTGTATTTTGTCTGGATAGAGAAATCTAAGTTGCATAGTTGTATTTAAAAATAATGCAATCTTGACCTTAAAGCGAACTTTGGAAGTTTTCCATGCTTCTATTGGGCCGTTTCATTAAGAAAAGAAGCTCTTTTCTTACAGTTGGGAGGATAGAGTTGCCTAGTTCAATAGGACCAGTAGTCTGTCTGTCTGCTGAACAGACGTCTGTTAAGGTCTCATTGATGGTCTCCCATGGGAACGCCGCCGATTTTCAAGTGCACATACCCTTTTTGTTTGAGAGTCGAGCTCGCCACATTGTTTACAAGAATGCCACATTCTGTAAAAAAATAGCAGTACTTCATCTCTGTGTTATTCATTTGTATAGTTCACTAGAAATTACGTAACTAAATGCTAATTTTTGCAAGCATTATTCCTTTAGTTGCATAAGGACAAATACATATATTTTCCGTTTCCGTTTTGAAAATAGTCCAAATTTTAGTAGTTTTGTGGTGTGGTAGTTTTTTAAATGTCTATATGGTTTATAAATTTTTATTTATGTTATATTGAAATTATTTCAGCTTTATTTCAGTTTTATTTTAATGTAGTACTTTAGTTGCAAACTATAGCTGAACTTAAAGGGATAGTTCACTCAAAAATGAAAATGAGCCCATCATTTACTCACCCTCAAGCCATCCTAGGCGTATATGACTTCCTTCTTTCAGATGAATCCAATCGGAGTTATATTAAAAATTTACTTTGATCTTTCAAGCTGTTGTGAACATTTGCTTTGTTAATAATGAGAGCATGAAGAACTTCACCTGAAGGTTCCAAGGTTGAGCGGTATTTATAATACCTTATTCATGCGGGGTTTAGCTGAGATGCAATTATTGTGTGTGTGAATGAATTAATTAATCGAAGACATCCCACAAGTATATTCATTAACTCCAGTGTCAACAGGCTTTTTGAGGGGAATGTATATCATTGTTTTTTTTGGATTGAGCTAATGTAGGGTCGTGCAATAATCGGAAGACCAATTACACAGTCAAAATCCTGACAAAATCAGCAAACGCGTGTTTTATTTAGCAAAATATGTAAATTTAACCTTTTGAGCGGTATATGGGATTTTTATTTCCGTGCCCCTGGGAGTACGGTCCCGCATATGGGATTTAGAACGTTCGGTGCCGTCACATAACTGCCAAATTCAAACAGTTGTTTTGTGTGTTGGCTGACGCTGAGCCAGAGAGAGACGTGCACTGCGCTTGTCATATTATCACAACTATGCAGTGTTCTTAACCACATAATGCATATTTTAGGTTTCAGACATTTAAATACACATAAGTACTAGTAAAACAATACATTTAGAGTTTGTGAAATACACACATGTCTATGGAAGCAACAATAACAATCTATTCAAATTTAATTTGCAGATGTGTTTTATTCCTATCAGATTCACATAGTGTAAGTATAAAGTTCACTCTATTCTTCACCCAGTTCACCGGCCACTTATTACTTGTATTTCAGGAGAAATTGATGAATCCACGTGCTGTAAATCTGTCTGACAGGACTCTCTGAACTGCAGCGCGAACAAACATGGCGGCGCCCATCTCACATTACAGATCACGATCAAGATCATTTAGAAAGGTTTTTAAACGACAAAACACACTCATTTAGACATATTTGTGAATCGGAATATCAGATTGTTCATGACATGGTAAGCAAGTTTGTGAATATTTTAAATAAAGAAGGAAAAACGAAATAAAAGCGATCCATCTGTCATACAGTGTTATTGTGGCCGCGGAATGTCACGTGACAAGCATGACGCGTATGGTGTTATTTTAATGACAAATGTCGAGAGCGCATTATTGTAGCCCGAAAGCACATTAATATAATGTGCGAGCGCGAATCTCTCCGTTCGCGCGCGGATTTCCTTTGCTCTCGCACAAAACCGGACGATGCACTCAGATACACGCTGCTCTCGCCCGGAGAGTGTGCGCGCACTTAAAACGTGTCTCTCCTCTCACTCAAACTGTGTCCTGTGCACTCTCAAATCTCTCTGTGCTCATGCACTATAGATATTAATTATTTTCGCACCTGGATTAAACGTTGTCAAAAGTTATCATTATGCACTTTTAAAAAGTATAAAAATCCCAAAACAGATTTGTGCAGGGCCTTCCGTTCCTTGATTTTTTTATTGTTGTATTTTTGTTTTAACATAAACTGGTTATTGTAGCTACTTTGTTTTACTATATCTCTTTTATGTTTGTATTTTGATCTTTTCTGCGAATGCACATATGCATCTCTTTGTAAAGTAGGCTACTTTGTATACACTGTTTTAAAAGGTACTATATAAATAAAGCTTAAACCAACCAGACCTCCACAACTGACCGATGAAAATACTACGTGAAATCTAATTGGCTGAGTGAACTGAACCTGGAATTCTTTTGACAATCAAAGATGGATCTTTAATTTCTTTCCAGTTTAATAATATTTAGCAATGGTAATGAAATGTAGCTTATAGAAATGGCTAGGGATTGGGTGCTTGGATGATTTGTACATATACAGTGGTGTGAAAAAGTGTTGGCCCCCTTCCTGATGACATGAATAATTGTTAATTTTTGCATGCATTATACCTGTAGTTTCATACATACACCTTGTTCACCTATAACGGTGATGTCTTGTTAGTGTAATTTTAATCATTTTTATTTTATATTTTGTTGTGTGTTTTTGTCTTTTTTCTTTAGTAGTTTCTGATTTTATTTTTTAAATATGTCTATATAGTTTTTAATTATTTTTTATTTCAGTTTTATTTATTTTAGTAAATCGGGCTTAACTAAATTAAAATGTGAAATGTTGTCTTGGCAACTAGCTGAAAAAAAGACGATTTATATTTAATTTTATTTCAAATAATTAAAAAAAATATATATTTTTTTATGGTTTTCAAATAATTACAAAAAAAAATATTTTTTATGGTTTTAGATTTAGTTAACTGTAATAACCCTGTGCCTGTATTTAGTACGTCTGTGTGCATTTGTGTGGTTGGTGTTGGATGTTAATTGAGCATCAAAACTGTCAGAGGCCATGTTGTGACATTATGTCGGTGTGTTCCTGCCGCTGATTGTGTCCCTGATGACCCCTGACATTGGAGACATGGCTAAAGTGCAGACTCTGTCAAGTGCGGCACCTTTCATCAGCGAGCGGGCGGGTGGCTCAAGGGTGTAAACCTAACACCATATGACACTCCGGTCTGAGGCTGAGGAGTTGGCCTGGGAGTGAAGGGGACTGGAAACAGATGCCCGGCACAGCGACTCTGATATTTTCCTTTTAGTCAGCCGGTGTATGGCGAGGTTCATCAAAAAAGCAATCGTCTTGAGCCATCTGAAGCAGGCACATGGAGCTGCAGCAGGATCTGATGGGTAGGAATAATAAAAGATATTCACCTTCACGGCCGCAGATAGCCGGTTCGTTGAGGAAGCTCGTGGTGACTTTTCTGCCTGTCCTACCTGACTGTTAAGAAAGGCCTTTTGACTTTACAACAAGTGACACTGGCCCAGCCTCGCTGGGACTGTCTTTCTCCTCTACTTTTCATTTGAAAATCCAGCCAGCCGTGTGTCCTTCCTTTGAAAGTGCACAGATATAAAGTGAAGCAACGGGCCCCGTTAGACATGCAAAACAGCCACAAAGTTTGAACGTGAGCGCAGCGGGGGATTGCAAATCTGTTTTAAACACTTCACCATTATTTTATTTTATGTAGCATGCCGCTGTGTCACTGGCAGTCACTGAACTGCTCTTTAGTTGACTGTATCTCTTTGATTAAATTTGCTGGTGTTAATGAGGGTCAAACTTGTTCCTATGATGCTGTTTAAATAGCATACTTCAGTGCCTCATAGATACCATCTTCATTTTAATTACTCGCCAAAGACTATTTTTACTTGCATTTGGCTCTTAGTGAGCATTAAAGTAATATTCTGGGTTAAATACTAGTTAAATTTCACAGAAAATATATGTTTTTAATATGTGACAGGAATCCTCTTACAATGTAAATCTCAAGTGCAAAACATACCCAATAGACTTAATAAGCACAGCACAGAATCTGTCAACTTGTTTTTACCTCTGACATGTGGGTCTTATTTACACAAACAACATGACATGAACATGTATGAACTGTGCATATTTCTTTAATTTTTGAAGTTACCTTCCACTAAAATTTTCTGAGGTAAAAGTGACTTTTTGTGACTTTATGACTTTATGACCTCCAGCAAAATTGTTCTCAATAATGTCTCGGTAAAGCCGATTGTATAGTTGACGATAATGTCACATTCACTAAACGTGTCTGAAGTGTTGCCTTGTCTGCTTAATATAAGTGTCTTTGGGCTTGTTTTTTTGTTTGTTTGTTTGTTTTTTTAATAATAATGCCATTTATTAATATGGCTTTTGTTTATTGAGGGTGAAAACAGTCTAATATTTGGACTTATTTTGTAGAGGCAAGTCGCTTGTTTAGGGCTTGTTTTGTCAGACCTGGTTGCTTGTTTTTGCATGTATCTGGGTTTGCATACAGTATGTTTGTGCAAAAACATTTTCAGGAATTGTGGATTAGTTTGAAAAAAAAAAAATATTGAAGTATTGTATGTAAAAGTTTAATATCAATGCACTCCCTCATACTGAAATGATATTAAGGGTGCGTTCAAGTCATGTCAGAAAGATCATATTTATGAGTTGAATCCACATGAATGCCACCAGAAAGCCATAATTGTGAGTGGGAAATATATATGTATATATTTTTCATTTAATCATAAGTTTCCAATGGATGCACTACTGTATTGACGTTAAATTTGTTGAAAGTAATAACAATTATGATTTTTAATATAATAATAATAATAATAATAATAATGATGATGATGATGATGATGATTTGTATTATTTTTTAAGTTAAGATAGTATTGTACAATAATAGCATATTTTTAACAATATATTTAATAGTAGTAATAGTAGTAGTAGTAGTAGTAGTAGTAATTTATTATTATTATTATTATTATTAAGTTGCATGTACAATATACAATAAAAGTAATATATTTTAATCATATATTTAATAGTAATATTTTTTTTTATTTTTAAGTCGCATGTACAAAAGTACATGTACAAAAAATTATTGTACAATTATGATAGAATATATAATGATTCAATTCACAACACTTTCATAAACTTAATAAAAGTTTCAGTGAGAAAAGGTCTACAAAAATCTTGCTCCGATCAATCTATTGAACACACCTGATGTCGTAATTACGAATTTCCGACTCATTAATAGAAACTTTGAACGCACTATTATAACTTACATCCTTGTAAAAGTCCTCAATCTGTCACCCAAATTTCACAGCATTAATATTGGCACAAACCCATGATTAGCAGCAGTGTTGTATAATCTTTATGAACATTTGAGATCTGCAGTCCAGCCGAATCTGTGCCCTTGAAAATTGTTCCTTGAAAGTATCTGACGGGCATCTGAACACATATACATCAGTAGAGCGTGATCCACCACAAATACAGCGATAGTGCATGTGTCTTTATTACCTGTCTCTTGTGTGTGTGTGTGTGCGTGTGTGTGTGTGTGTGTGTGTGTGTGTGTGTGTGTGTGTGTGTGTGTGTG
>NW_015634011.1:773049-789296 GCF_001515625.1 Sinocyclocheilus rhinocerous
GTGTGTGTGTGTGTGTGTGTCTGTGTGTGCATGTGCGTGTGCGTGCATGTGTGCTGAGTGTGGTACGACGGCGGTGGGCCAACCGTAGCTAAGATGATTGTTATGGAGCCAGCATCTCGGCTGGAGGGTTAAACTGTCACTGTAGCTCTCACTGGCTCTTGTCCTCAGATGCCTTTCAATTAGAGCGAATGGCAGTAAAGGTCTGAGTGAACCTGCATGTGGGAATACAGTACTGCAGCATTGGAAATGTGCTGAAAGAAAGGCAAATTTGGTGAATCTTGGTCTAGAGATCCATGTTTTAAGGCCCATAACATATGCATAAAATCTGATACCTTTAGCTATGCAAGCTATGCAACATTTTACAGCTAGTTACTCAGGGTTAATTCAGTATTGTTTTTAGGCTATTATAGTATTTATGGTAATACTTTACAATTAGGTCTCATTTGTTAACATCAGTTACATTAACTAACCAGACACTTATTTAAGATTTATTATTATTATTATTATTATTATTATTATTTAACTTTAAATGTATTTTATTGTAAGGCAACATTTAATTTAGGTTAACTTGATGTACTATTGAAATAAAAATTAATACAAACTTTATAGACAAATACTACTTAAAAATTACTAAAACTTTAACTAAAATTAAAATGATAATATAAACTATAAAAATAAAAACCTTTTCAAAATAATTATAAAAACTCTAATGGAATCTCAGTGATACTAAAACACACACAGACGCATGTATCTGCAACAGTTCCAAGTGTTGTGTTTACATATTTGCATTAAAATATGTTTTTGGCTCTTTGGTTTCAGTAAGGATATGAATGTTCATCTCCAGAAGAGGATTTTATTGCTCAAAGGTTGTTCTTTCAGAGCTCAGGATACTTAATTAAGATTTTAATTAATCTTAATTAAGATTTTAATTAATCTTAATTAAGATTTTAAGTATAATTAAGTATATTTAAGTACACTCTAAAAACAAACCCAGCTATTGGGTTGTTTTGACCCAGCTATTGGCAGAGGCGGACAAAGTACTCAACTCCATTACTTGAGTGAAAGTACAGATACTGCTGGTCAAATATTACTCCATTACAAGTAAAAGTTGTAAAGGCAGATTTTTACTTAAGTAAAAGTACAGAAGTACTTGCTTTTAAAAGTACTTAAGTACCAAAAGTTAATTTCCTTTTTTATGTCAATGCACTGTTTTATTGTTGTACGTAATACTTGCAATACTTCTGAAGCAACTTACAATACATTACACCTGCTGAATACACTGTAAGTACAATACTCAAGTAAATGTACTTAGTTACTGTCCGCCAATAGCTGGGTTTGTCCCATTTTTTAGAGTGTATATTTAATTGAAATATCACCATCTATCTGATGTTTCGTATAAAATATCTTCAGAGAAATGTGAATAGACATAAACATGCTGAAAACGTGCTACAGTAAGTGTACAGAGCTATAAAATTAAGAGGAGACACATTTGAGTATGTTTGCTTGAGAAACATCTGGGAAACTGAAGCAAACGTTTCTGTTTGCTTTCCATTTCAATTTCTTAGCCATTTTTGACAGCAATTGCAATGTGAGTGATTCTCTCTCTCTCTCTCTCTCTTTTGGATTAAAAGTTCTGTTGAGTATGTCTGAAGACATTGTTCTGAATAAACATACATGTTTCAGGAGTGTGATCATGCAGCAGAAGCATATGAAATGTTTTTTGAGTTCAGTCAAGGTTGGTTTAGTTTGTGAAAGATGTGCTAAGTTGCGTTGGCATGTTTATTTCAAATATTTCCATCCATCCTTCCATTCATTTTCCAAATTGCTTGTCCTGTGTAGGGTTGTGGGAGTTTTAATATTTACTCCAATGAAGGTCAGGTCAACACAAACGTTAAGCTAACAGCTCACTAAACTCTTGCTCCAAGAATAATACACAGTTCATAAATATATATGAATATGTAATAAAAATATAATATGTAAATGAAAATAATTGAATAAATGCAATGTAAAATAAAATATAAAAAAACGAATAATAATAATAATAATAATACTAATGACAAAAACACAACAAAATTACTAAACCTTTAACTAAAATAAAAATGAAAAATATAAAAATGTACTTTTAATTAATTAAAAAATATATATATAAAAAATACAATTGTATTTTAAAATATAGCCGATTATAATATTTTAATAGCATCATAGTATTATATGCAATTGCATGAAACTGAACCTGAAACCTGACAGTTCGTTTTCTCAGTCGGGTAGGGCTAACATGTTATTAATATTATTTATATTATTATATATCATTGTGATTAATCACATTAACTTTATCATATTAACTTTCCCATGTGCATGTGTAAAGGATTACTCTTATGGAAATATGAAAAATGTGAATTTATATCAAGTACTGGATTCACATTTCCTTTTTACCCACTTTTTTAGGTGCCTTTCTAGGTGGCAGATGGCATGTTGACTTTTGCCGAGTTAGTTCACTGGCAGTGCCAATGAGGCTAATGATGCTGGCCAGACATGCCTAATGTCCGAAAGAAAGGGCATGTGATGCTGGCGTGAGTGCTGTTTAAGATCTTTAGAGAGATTGAGCTTTATTTGGATTAGTAGGACAGTGTGCAAATCTAGTTTGTGCCATTGCAGGCAAATTACTTTGTTTGCTAATGCTTGCAAGGTGACCAACAGAAGTTTATGGTTCTTTTTAAAAACATGTTGTTTATCAAGATAATCGCCACAAAAGTAAATACTAAAGTTAGAATATAAATGAAACTACACCATAGTCGCATGACTTCAACATGACCATTACTAAACTTCTGATCACTCTTTGAATCTTTATAAAAAAAAAAATTAAAAAAATCCATGAAAGGTCGAGTTCAAGTAATTTGCTTTATTATTGAACAAGGCTGTCAAACCAGCTAGTGAATAGATGAGTTTTCCGGTTCGGTGTGAAAAACTAAGTGGAAAATAATAATAATAATAATAATAATAATAATAATAATAATAATAATAATAATAATAATAATAATAATAATAATAATAATAATAATAATAATAATAATAATAATAATAATAATAATAATAATAATAATAATAATAATAATAATAAATAGTCGCATGACTTCAACATGACCATTACTAAACTTCTGATCACTCTTTGAATCTTTATAAAAAAAAAAATAAAAAAAATCCATGAAAGGTCGAGTTCAAGTAATTTGCTTTATTATTGAACAAGGCTGTCAAACCAGCTAGTGCAGCTAGTGATTTTCCGGTTCGGTGTGAAAAACTAAGTGGAAAATAATAATAATAATAATAATAATAATAATAATAATAATAATAATAAACCGCAAATAACATATTGAATTAAATGTAAAATTGTTGAAGTTAAAATATAAAAAAAAACATACTCCACATTTTATTACACTCTTAAACATAAAAATTCCAAAAGGGTTTTTTTCACAGTGAAGCCATAGAAGAATCATTTTGAGTTCCCCAAAGAACCTTTCAGTGAACAAAAGGACCGTTTTTCAACTTTTTAACAATTTAAATATCTTTTTTTCCCCCCACTATAAAGCAGTGGAAAGGTTCCATGGATTTTAAAGGTTCTTTAAGGAACCATCAATGCCAATAAATAATCTTCATTTTTAGGAGTGTACAGCTTCAAAAAATCATACTGTACATTCTGTTGTTTTAGTCATGACTCGTGAGGAGCCCAGTGTCTTCCTGTTAGCTTCAGGCCCTTATTAACTTCTCATGTCACTTCTTGCACCTACTCAGCCCTTCTTTGACATTTGAAATGAAAGAGAGGAGCAGAAGGAGGTGCCACATCTTCAGTGATCTGATTATATCATATCCAAGCCTACACTCACAAGCTGCTCCCCTCAAAGTTCCACTCCTTGAGTGTGTGTGTGTGTTTGTTGGGATTGATTCTGGAGGCTCATGCCAGGTTGGATTGCACCTACTGTCATAATAACTGCGGATTAGATCCATCTGCTGACTGGAATATTATTTTTGTCATGCCAAAAGTGTCATGTTAGAGCGGCTCTAAGCTTGTCGCGTTGTATCGCATCTCTTAACACCCTTCAAAGTTATTTCTGCACCTTTCCTAAAACCATTGGTCATATATTTTCATTCCCAGATGCGGCTGACAAGTCTCAGGATTTGTTCAACAAGATTTCCCATGGGTTGGTTTACCCTGGCTATGTGGTTCAGCCCTGAATGAGAAATCAAATGTGCCAGGCTTAAAATGGATGTACCCAACAGGATTTCTGTACAGTTGCTCAAAGCCATTTTATCTTCTCCCTGTACATACAGCACAGTATATTATCAGATTTTTGTAAGCAGGACTCCCCATTTCGGATTTATGCTGAAGGCGTTTCCTTGCAGAAAGATTGAAGAGGCACTTTGCTTGTGCTTTTCTTCTCATCAGTTACATGCTGATATGATGATATCATTGTGCACTTATGATTCTAATCCCTTTTAGGGAAAATCCCACACTGAAGCATATTCATCATAATGATGCAAAAAACATTGAATTAAATTGGAATGGATGTAAATGGATGAAGTGTGGCCAAAAGTATGTGACTTATTCTGCATATGTTGACCATTGTGAATTAGCAAGGCTTTAGCAATCAGGGGCTCAAATGATAATGTATAAAGACAAGCAGGTCCACTTGTGGTTTCAGAAATCCAATTTGTTGTATTCCTGCTTGATTTCAAGACGACCCAGCTCTTTTCAAACAATCAAACCGGATCTTAGGCATTACACTCTCCATCAGAGTTGTTGGATAATGCGCATTAGTGTGATAGAGCTGAGAATATAACTGAATCTTTGAATTGAATCTTTCATTTGAACTTTGAATTCTTTGAAAACTTTGAATTTTTTGACACATTTTTAAGCATATTCATCTTTAAGTGTTATGCACTACAGGTTATTTTACGCCAGAGAATGATGCAAATACATTGAATTCAGTGGAAATGGTGCATTGCAAGAATATAGATGGATGAAGTGTGATAAAAAGATGACAAAATGTGTAACTTTTTCTATGTACATTGACCAGTGTGGTTTAGCAACCATTTAGTGTTCTTGTCAGAGTCTTAGAAGATTTCAAGCCGACTCGGATCTTACCAGACCCTCATGCATTACAGTCCATGAAATGCTTCATCAGAGCTGTTGAATCGAATTAAATCTTTGATTTGAATCTTTGAATTCAGTCTTTTATTTAAATATTTTAATAGAATCTTTGGTCTAAGTTGTAAAATGTAAACTTGAATCAAATCTTTTGAATCTTTGAACTGAATCAAATTGTGAAAAGTCACATCAAATGTCAAATCTATTTAAGGAAGTATTTATACTACATTGCCCTATTTCACATGTACCAGAACACAAGTAGAGTTTGCATTTCTATTCAGTGTTTCTTTATATGCAAATGATTTTAAGTCATTTTGTATTCGCAAATGATATAAAATGTTAAGAATAGTTGACCAATATATGTTTTTAAAGAGCGGTATGTTTTTAAAGATATTATCAGCCATTGTATTAGTCAATTTAGAATCAGGAATTTGTATTTTATGAAGACTACTGTTCTATTCTGAATCTATTTTGAGATTCCTCTTGTGAAATTGTGCTGCATTGATAATAATTCAAAATAAAAGTTTCTAAAACGAAAATGAACTGGTTAAAATGAACGTTCATGTCATATTGGTGCCTCCCATGTTGACGGCTCAAAGGATTTGACGATTGTGACCGGCTGGTGTGAAAAATAGGGATTTTATTGGAATTCACTGCTATTGTGGAAATGCCTGTGAAGCCGGAGCTCATAAATGACTTACAGGTCTCACTGTCCTCAGGAAATCTCGGCTGCTGATCAAGCTTACTGCATGTTGCATTATCCACGGCTTTGGTTGATTCCTGGGCTTTTCAGATTGATTTGTGACAGGGCTATCAGAGCATTGCGAGGAAGGCTGCTTTCTTCTTTCATGAAAAATGCATTGTTTTGCATGCTTTGAAACATGGAAATGACCTAATGTGCTCCTGCATATCATCTCGCATGTTGAACCTCATATTTCTACTCCATCACTGCCAGGCATTTCTTCTGCATGGCAGATTTGTCAAAGTTAAGATAGATTGGTACTGAAAATATGTAGTGGGCAAACCCGCAGGAACATTTTATTGCACACAGGTTACGCTTTAATATCTCCATGCTATGGGTACATGAGCATAGCTCTAGAATAAATCATTTTGTTGACCTCAAGTGCCTTCAATCTATACTATTTATTGGCTTGAGGAATTGCATTACTTTTATACATCAGTGCACTTGGACAGCTCCATTTCAAAGATATGCAGCTAGTGATGTTTTTAAAAACAGGGATGTATTAAGATTGTTTGAAAAATGTATTTGAAAGAAGTCTCTTCTGTCCACAAAGGCTGCATTTATTGATTAAAAATACAGCAAAAACAGTAAAATTGTGAAATATTATTTAAATTTAAAGTAACTTTTTTTTTATTTTGAATATATTTTCAAATGTAATGTATTCCTGTGATCAAAGCAGAATTTTCAGCTTCATCATTACAGTCTTCAGTGTCACAATAGTTCATATTTTTGTGGAAACCAAGATACATTTTATTTCTCAGGATGTATTTATTTATTTTTAATGAACAGCAAGCGAAGATGTCACTTTAGATCAATTTAATGCATTTTTACGGCACAAAAATATGTCACTGTCAATAAATAAATGTATTTTAAATGGGAAATTAAGCCTGAAAGAACAAGTTTCACTCTTCTGCACTCTTAATAATAATAATAATAATATAAATAAAATAATAATAAATAATAATACAATAAAAAAATCTTATTTTTATATGCATGTTTGCAGTTTTACAGTGGCAGAGAAGTCAGCAGTGTGGTTCCATTTAACAGACTTTGTCTTGACAAGCTTTCAGACAATGTATTACAGCATGAAAATAATCCTGTGACTTTTCCTCAGTCTCAGAGTACAATGACATATCGTGGCACAATCCTGGTACACAGTACAATGACATATCTTGGATATATCCTAACCTTTCAGATACCATTTAAAAGCATGAAAACAATGTGATTTTTCCTCAGTCTCAATGACATATCCTGGTAGAGTCCCTTGTTCAAAGTCCCATGTGCAACTAGACAGGCTCTCAGTGTACTGTGTGAAGTTAATGGCTGATTAGGAAGTGTATGAAAAAAACTGTCGGCACATTGTGCGAGTGAGTCTTACTGTGATGAAATTGCAGACACACTGCGTTCAAAGCTCTCCTGCGCTCGGCATTTGATGTGGGAGTGTAAAACGGGCCGCGTCAGAGCAGCTCCGTTTGATCCTCTCCCTTCACAGTCTTCCAGAAACACGTGTAGCTTTAGACCAGGAGAGGAAGGGTGTTGGGTGCTGTCTAGATCATCACAGACGAGCAGAGTGATGGATCGCTAAGAGTTTATCCCCGAATCCGGAGGTGTGACGTGCAACTGATCCTCCGCTTGTTCTTTCAATTACGAGCCGACGGTGGAGTCGTGTAAAGCAAAGATGTTGAAGGGTAAATAAGTGAAGCTTGACAGGATACATGTGTTTGAAACGTTAGCAAAGTTCATTGAAAACTCACTCCCATACTCTAATTCAGAAGAAGGCAAAGTAGAGACTAGCTTAAAGTAAGAAAAGAAACACTGTTGATAAACGGAGGACTATATAGCTATATAACTAATGTACTGCCTAGTATATATTGTATAATACCTAACGTTGTTTTATATTACTTAAAAGATTCACTGATCTAATAAATAAATAAATGGTTGTTTTGCTTTTTTTATCCTTGTGTAAAATAGAATAAAATTACAAATTCTAACAGCAGGGTTTTTCAGTGTTATTTTAGTAGTATTTTGTACTATTATAGTATTTATTACTTTAAATTAGCTTTTAATTTTAATTTTAAAAAAATTCTTTTCAGTTTTCAATTTTAATTAATTGGAAATAAGTATATATTTTTTGTCTTTTTTGTATCAGAGTGCAAGGAAATAATGGGATTACGTTTAAAAAAGAAATAAAATCACAATTGTAAGATCTAAAGTCTCAATTAAGAGAAACAAACTTGTAATTGATAATTGTAAACTCACAATTAAGACAGTCTTAATGATTTGTATTATTATTTTGAATAAGCTTTTCATTTTATTGTTAATTTTAATGTTATTATTATTATTATTATTATTTACCTTTAATTTATTTTGATGTCACTGATAGTAATTTTAGTACTTAAATTTCAGTTAGTTGCCAAGGCAACATTTCAAATTTTTTATGTAAGATTTATATTTTATTTTATTTGAGTTTTTAATTTAATTTAATTTTTTCATCTTCATTTCATTTACCTAAAATATTTTAATTCTATTTGTTTTAGTTTCAGTTTACAACACGTAACATATATGTTACATGCTACAGTTATAGGTAGTGTTATAAGGCACAACACTGTCAGGTTTGATCAGAGCAATCAACACAACATGTCATTTTGGATCTCTGTGAGAAACTCAACGGTAGTCGCTTGTTTCCAGTTGACCGTCTGCCTCCTTTCAGTGCTGCCTTGACCTTTGAAGAGCCACCTGCACGTGATGGACAGAAGATGGTTGGCGTACAAGCTCTGAGTCAAGTATAAAGATAGGGAATGACATGCAATTATCAGAGACGGCTGGAAGTAGATATACGTCTGCTCTGAAGGCTAGCTGATGTGAGAATGTTGTTGCTCGAGGTCTGTCAACAAGTGTCTGCGAATGTTGCACCCTTGCACCCATATTGACACTGAAAATAGACATGCATTGAGCAGATGCAATGCTTTTACGAATATCTCACCCCAGTGTGGATTAAAAGACACATTTGACCTGTTGTCAATGCAGTTCTTCACTCTGAAAACCACTTTAAGTGTTGCACAAACCACTCAGACCCTTTCAATGCCCAACAGAGGTCCTTTCATAGATTATGAGTGCATAGTGGAGTGTCCTGCTAGAATATATTTCTTCCAACAGCTTGCAAAACAACTCTCAAATGCAACGCTGTACATTCAGGACTAACTTCTTTCCATTTGTATTTATCCTGCAGGTCAATATATCTCCAGGCTGCAGTAAAGCATTGACCAAAATGCTGTACTGTCCGTACTGTGGAGGACTGCCAAGCCTCAAACCCTGTGCCAACTACTGCCAAAATGTCATGCGGGGCTGCCTGGCCAACCAAGCGGACCTGGACCCGGAGTGGAACCTCTTCATCGGTAAGATGCGCTTTCTGTTTCCGGCTCGGTTTTCAAATATAGATTTCTCCATTTGGATTGCTGCCGGATGGATTTTTGAGCTTCTGTAAGAAAATGATTCCCAATATTCAGAGACTTTTTGAATAGACATTTCATATCTATATGTTCATAGTTTTAAGTCAGCAAGAAAATAAAATTTATTATTTTACTTTCTTAATACAAGTTCCTTATTATATTGTGTATGATTCCTCAGTGTGCATTCCAGTGTTTGTTTGTTTATGATTTTAAAAACATTTACATTAACATTAATCCATTTGGCAGACGCTTTGTTTTTTTTTTTGCTTTTTATCTGAAATTTGATCAGTTCCTACTTTCTCTGGGAATCAAATCCATTTCCAGTGTAATTTAATTATTTATTAAAATGTGTGCATATGTATATATATATACTGTATACACAGAGGTGGCTCTAGGGGTGGGCTAAGGAGGGTGAAGGCCCGAATGTTTTTATTACTATGCCCTGTACGCATCAGCACTGAGTTTTCACACTCATTTAAAATAATTTATATTAGAACTGTGCACTTACTCTCTGCACATCCAGCAGTGTCTACTTACGTTGTCATTCACTTCTGACAAGAACTGCCCACTGAGGCTTGTACTTCTGACCGACATGTAAACTGGCCAATCATCAATAAAAAGTTACAGCAGCTGCTTCAGGTATATGTAACTTACTGTAAAACGTATCGCTATAATAGCCTACCGATTTTGCCATTTGTCAAATTAGGTTATTTGATCCATTCATAATAACGTTTTCATTCTTCGTTCCTGAATGAATCAGTCATTTTGGAATAATCAGTTGAATAAATGACTCACTGATTAAGACAAGTAATTTTTTTTTTTTTTTTTTTTTTTTTTTTTTGTTAATTTTTTTTTCCCTGAAGCTAAAGTAACAAACAGCTGCACATACACACACACGCACACACACACACACACATACAAGTGCTAGAAAAAAATAGTATATATATATATATACTGTATATAGGCCTATATATATATAATATATGTAATATATATGTAATATTATATGTAATATTATCTACTGAGGCAAGTTGAATTAGAAAACATGTGCAGTTTAATCCCAAACATGAACAGACTCAAAATAAACAGGAACTTGGCAAAACATGGCAAACTCACCAACATTGGTACATGGAACAAAGCTAGACAAAGCAACACAAGGGCTATTTGTATCAAACAAAGGGGTCACATGATACAATCCAACCAAAGAGAATAGGCTTGTTCGAGATGCACTACACTAGCCTGCCACCAGCTGGCGAGAGTAACCGCTTGCAGTCGGGGCGGAATTAAAAGAGGAGACGTCAAGCTGCTTTCTGACACTTTCTGCTCCCGGTAGTGACGCTCGCAGTGTTTTCATACTCTATCACAGATAAAGTGAATTAAATGCAATATTTGTCAAATACACAGAAATGTTTTCATGAGCAACAGAAACACTTTTTACATACTGTTTAATACAGCGCCATCTGTTCAAGAATAAAGTTCAGCATAAGCATAGACTACTAAATACCAATAAAGTGTGGGTATATATGCTTTATCAGTGTTTTTGATTAAAAAATGACTCAAGATAACAGTGCGATTACACTAAAAAAGCTTTTACTGTTATAAAAACACAGATTTGTTAGCATTATTGGAATTGAATTGTTAGAATAAACACGCAACACACGTCGTGCTTGTCATCGCAGAATCTAACCAATGAGAATAAAGTGTGTCGTCATCAAAGCTTTCGCAGCCGATTTTGAGCAACTGTAGTGCCTGACCTAGGCAGCTGGTCTTGTTTTGCTCTCTCAGTACTTTGATTGCACATGTAATCGTAAGGCGGCTGCAGCGCCGATCAAAGTCGGACTAATGTTCTAACCAGAATGCATTGCTTTTGTCAGGCGGCAGCCTATCTTTGCGGCGCTGCATGCCAGCTGGCGAGAGTAACCGCTTGCAGTCGGGGCGGAATTAAAAGAGGAGACGTCAAGCTGCTTTCTGACACTTTCTGCTCCCGGTAGTGACGCTCGCAGTGTTTTCATACTCTATCACAGATAAAGTGAATTAAATGCAATATTTGTCAAATACACAGAAATGTTTTCATGAGCAACAGAAACACTTTTTACATACTGTTTAATACAGCGCCATCTGTTCAAGAATAAAGTTCAGCATAAGCATAGACTACTAAATACCAATAAAGTGTGGGTATATATGCTTTATCAGTGTTTTTGATTAAAAAATGACTCAAGATAACAGTGCGATTACACTAAAAAAGCTTTTACTGTTATAAAAACACAGATTTGTTAGCATTATTGGAATTTAATTGTTAGAATAAACACGCAACACACGTCGTGCTTGTCATCGCAGAATCTAACCAATGAGAATAAAGTGTGTCGTCATCAAAGCTTTCGCAGCCGATTTTGAGCAACTGTAGTGCCTGACCTAGGCAGCTGGTCTTGTTTTGCTCTCTCAGTACTTTGATTGCACATGTAATCGTAAGGCGGCTGCAGCGCCGATCAAAGTCGGACTAATGTTCTAACCAGAATGCATTGCTTTTGTCAGGCGGCAGCCTATCTTTGCGGCGCTGCATGAAGTCGAACAAGCCTAATGTAGGTGTACAGCGCTGCACAGACCGATCGTTGTATGACATCAAAGTACCGCAAGAGCTATAGAGAGCAGACGGCTCCTTACAATTTCGCATGGCTCTCGTGGTACTTTGATGTCATACACCGATCGGTCTGTGCAGCGCTGCTTCAAGCTGAACACAGTGTTTCAAGTAACAAAAAAATGTTAACAGTTAACAAACATGACTAGATATCAAATGCAGTGGAAGACCGTTTACATTTGCTTCCTAATTATGTTTGAATAATTTATACTTTTAATTCATAATAATTTTCCTTTTTAACACAAGCTGTCACAGCACAAACACAGCTGTCAGTTTAAAAAGTGAGTCTGTATTATTATTTATTTATTTATTTATGTATTTATTTATGTATTTATTTATTTATTTATTTATCTATCTATCACATCAGCTGAAGGAAGTCAGTGTAATCACTGAATTGCATGTTATCGATAGTTGGTCCAAACAAGGAGTTTCGCTTTTTAGCAGTAGGTTTGGGTTTTTCTTCCAAACATTTTCATTTCAGTGCATCACTAGCTTTAGCCAACTCTAGCTCCATTCTAGTCGACTCTTTAATGTCACATTACTGAAGTAATACGGGTCGTGAATGTCATGTTCTTTTAGAGATTTGGAAATGCAAAAGAAAGAGCTTGCTTGACTTTGAAAACACTGCTAATTGCTCACTGGTGGTTTGCACCTCCTAAAGCTGCTCAATTCTGTTGAATGTTTAATGTATTTCTATTGATGGCATGCAAATGTAGTTTTAGTGACGGTTCAGCTTGATTCATATGACCTATAGGCGTTAGCTCTAACAGCTTAATGCCGTCCACCCACAGAAACGAATGCTGCGAAAGTCCATAATTCTGTTCCCTCCAAAGCTTTGCAACATACTCAATGTGAAAATACACGTGTTGTATAACTTGGAAAGAAAAACTCTTTAAATTAATCATTCATTTGTGAAATTGTTTTTTTGTTGTTGTTTTTTTTGTTTTTTTTAAATGTCCTGATGTGGCGTCCATTTAGTTTGCCTTTCTTGTTTTGTACTTTTTAGAGCTCATTGTCTGCGCTATAGATTTTAAATCAGTATTTCTCTCCCCTGCTGAGAGATATCGACTGGCTTTATGGTGCGACAGTTCGATTAGCAAAAGAGGATAATTAATTTTGTTTTGAATATTTTTAGAATGGCCGCACATATGCTAGTTTTTGTTTGAAATAGCATGGCATTGTGCAATGGGCTCAGACAGGCCGTCGGTATGGACTGACCTTTGCTCCATGTGGCATACGTGGCATTTACCCACAGCCTCTGTTGATGTGCCCTTCTCACCTGCATTGATTGGCAGGCCTGTGAAGACATTCAGACGGCGTCTTGTGCAGGTCCGGCCTCATTCACTGTATCGATTGTAGAAATTGTGTGGTTTACCAAACTTTCACAGAAGTAGCCTGAAGGCCTTTTGGAAATTGGCAGTATTGAGTTGATTACGTCGACCGCATGGGTTTTTTAATGGACGATGCCAGTACCGCTAACTCAAGGGCGTATATATGCGATATGGGTTAATGCAGTGTAATTATAGCAGTTCCCAGAGGAAAAGCTGATCTGCTATAGTTCAGGAGACTTAGTGGAGCTCTCATGCATGTTTCTTTATCAACTTCAGCTCAGATGTTTCTCCTAACATGCATGGAATAAAGTATAGAGCTTTAAAATGAATGTGGATAACAGCTCAGATCAGAGAAATGTTCATGTTGAGGTTTCTGATTTTTGCAACATATACAACATTTATGTTACTTGAAGTAAAATAAACATTAACTGAAATAAAATAATATAATAAAATAAAATTTGAGCTAGCTACCAAAGCAACATTTCTTCAATTTAACTTGATGTACAAAAATAACTAAAAACCTAAATAAAATTCATCAAAAAATCTAATAAAAATGGCAAGAACACATAAATTAAACACAAACAAAAACACAAAAACAAAATGACTAAAACTTTACATTTAAAAAGTAAAGCTCATTGTCTGCGCTATAGATTTTAAATCAGTATTTCTCTCCCCTGCTGAGAGATATCGACTGGCTTTATGGTGCCACAGTTCGATTAGCAAAAGAGGATAATTAATTTTGTTTTGAATATTTTTAGAATGGCCGCACATATGCTAGTTTTTGTTTGAAATAGCATGGCATTGTGCAATGGACTCAGACAGGCCGTCGGTATGGACTGACCTTTGCTCCATGTGGCATACGTGGCATTTACCCACAGCCTCTGTTGATGTGCCCTTCTCACCTGCATTGATTGGCAGGCCTGTGAAGACATTCAGACGGCGTCTTGTGCAGGTCCGGCCTCATTCACTGTATCGATTGTAGAAATTGTGTGGTTTACCAAACTTTCACAGAAGTAGCCTGAAGGCCTTTTGGAAATTGGCAGTATTGAGTTGATTACGTCGACCGCATGGGTTTTTTAATGGACGATGCCAGTACCGCTAACTCAAGGGCGTATATATGCGATATGGGTTAATGCAGTGTAATTATAGCAGTTCCCAGAGGAAAAGCTGATCTGCTATAGTTCAGGAGACTTAGTGGAGCTCTCATGCATGTTTCTTTATCAACTTCAGCTCAGATGTTTCTCCTAACATGCATGGAATAAAGTATAGAGCTTTAAAATGAATGTGGATAACAGCTCAGATCAGAGAAATGTTCATGTTGAGGTTTCTGATTTTTGCAACATATGCAACATTTATGTTACTTGAAGTAAAATAAACATTAACTGAAATAAAATAATACAATAAAATAAAATTTGAGCTAGCTACCAAAGCAACATTTCTTCAATTTAACTTGATGTACAAAAATAACTAAAAACCTAAATAAAATTCATCAAAAAATCTAATAAAAATGGCAAGAACACATAAATTAAACACAAACAAAAACACAAAAACAAAATGACTAAAACTTTACATTTAAAAAGTAAAAATAGTTCATTTTAGTTTAGTTTTAGTTGAATTTTTTGTAAATTTATTACGTGCTTTTGTCATTTTAGTCTCTCATGTTTTTTTTTTGTTGTTTTATCAGTGTCATTTATATTTCTATTTAATGTTAATATACTTTCATTTTAGTTTCAGTAATAAATCTGATAGTTACCAAGACAACATTTCTAATGTTTGTTGATTTTTTTTTTTATTGATTGACTGTAATGTTTTTAAATATGCAATAGATGCATGTTGAATTGACATATTCAGGCATCTTGTATTGAATTTGTTGCATGAAATAAAACAACTTTGCAAGTGCCTCATGCTAGGATCTTTTATTTGCTAATTGTGGCTTGTTAGCTCTCCTCTGAGAAATCATATTTTGTGATGTATTTTTGGTCAGCAATTAAAGATTCCTACTGCAAAGTGCTGAAGTTTCCCACCAGGATGTGATTCCACAGAACAAATGTAACCATTGTGAGAAATTAATTATCTGTGTTATTAATTTTCTAATGAAGCCGCAGGGGTTCGGAATTATCTCAATTCAAGAAACTGCAGGAGATGTTATGCCACCATTAGCCTCGAGCTGCAAAAAAAAACCCAATGCTAGCATGAGAACCGTTATTTATAAAGTGACTTTCATGCAAACAGCACTGCATGGACAACAAAAGATCAGACATACTGTATATACATCAGTGGCGTTCTGACCATATAAGCTTGCGAATGCTCCGCATACCCAGGCCATTTGAGAGAATAAGTTCAATATTTTTGTTTTCTCAAGCAAAGCAAAATTTAAAAGTCCACTGAAAACGTATCTTCTTACATTTTTGGTCATATACAACGTATGTTGAAGATATGCGTTATTGTCAACGTTATTGCCTAAGCGGTAAATGAAAAAAAAAAATGTTTATAAAAACGTGGGCTAGCCTATATATACAATTTTAATAATAACAAACATCATATTGTTCCCTTTGTTTTGCGTATGCTCGTGTCGCTTACAGTTAAATTCCTTCTCTGATTTTATTATTGTTTGCAAGGTTGCAACGTTACTTTGAAAAATTTTAAATATTTTTTGGGTATTTTGCATGGTCTGTTATTGAAGTAGTGTCACCCGGGTGGGAATTTTAACTCCTATTCACTGGGAATAAAAAAATATATAATTTAGCAGATGCAGAGACATATAGAGCGGGGGAATCCCCCACCCTCTGATTACGTATCATAACGTAACTACGTGTAAACGTTATTTGGCGGTTTTTACTATTTGAAAATCTGGAAACTTAGGGTGCAAAATAATCTAAATATTGAGAAAATCACCTTTAAAGTTGTCCAAATGAAATTCTTAGCAATGCATATTACTAATCAAAAATTA
>NW_015634011.1:789396-791056 GCF_001515625.1 Sinocyclocheilus rhinocerous
TTAATATCCTAATGATTTTTGGCATATAAAAAAAAAATCGATAATTTTGACCCATACAATGTATTTTTGGCTATTGCTACAAATATACCCGTGCTACTTATGACTGGTTTTGTGGTCAAGGGTCACATATTATTTGTGCATGGACGTTTTATTTTTATTTTTTTACCTTTTAAGTAGGGATGTCCCAAGCCGATCTCAAGGATCAGGATCGGGGTCGATTAAGCCATCCGAAGCCCGATCATTATTTTACTGCAGCTGTCATGGTGGTGTTGTGCAGTATGTGCCGGTATGCACCTAGGTGCCGGTATGCGTTTTGCCAACCGCCATTAAAAGGAAAAGAAGACGTTTAAATGTGCTTGCGTGACAAAACCACTGGAAGGCATAGACGTCTGTAAGATGTCAGTTTTACATACATTCTAAATAATAAACATCTTAAAGACATTTTCTAAACGTCTCTTTGACATCTGATAGGAAACGTCCTGTAGATGTATTGCAGATGAGCAAACACTCTAAAAAATATGTCTTGAAGATGTAAATGCAAACGTCAAATATGTGTGCTATCAGGAAGGATTCAGTTTACGGCACTTCTACATTATTCCTATGGTGTCCGATTGACTGTCGCACAACTCTGACTGAAATTCAATGCTTTCTCCAAAGGTAAATACTAGAGCCCTCGTATCTCCCAATAATAAGACCATCTCTGGTGCGTGACACACGAGAGCCATTGAGGTCTGTTATAGCTCCTCATACACACGCTACAGCTTCCGTGTTTAACATATTTGATGTGCACTTTAGTCACAAATCTCTCAACGTCATTGTTATAATGCTCATAGTACTATGGGTTGCGTCTTGCTTCGGATTTGACTGACAGACTGGCATTCTGACACAAGCTTAATGCTTTCTAACCTCATCTCCCTTTTTGTGCAATTATTCTGCTTATTGTGCTTATTGTACACAAAAAGTTTATATCAGTAGTCCCTTATTCATAATTTTGACCACACAGTCCATTTATTCCATTTATAAAGGGCCACAAAAAAACCTGATCGGGACATCCCTACTATTTAGTGCTAAAGCTAATATTATACTACATAACATTATACATTAACTAATATTATACTATATAACATTATACATAACATTATACATGTGGTCAAATGTATTTGGTCATCTGTGAGGGTGCTACTCCAAACATAGGCTCCTCTTTGTGAATGTTAAACATGAATCATGTCTTTATTTAACGCTGAGTCAGCGAAACCATCCTGTCTTGGTATCGGATTTTCCTTCATGCATTGGGCTAATTACAAAGGCTAATTAAGATGTAGGCCTATGTTGTCCTTTGGTGAGTCCTTTGTCACCACAATGTAAGTGATCCGCATTGATTTTATTTGCTCATTTCTTTTTAATTGCATGGCTTTGTCTCCATGTGAAATAGGAGCTCATGAAAGTCAATATTATTTGCTTCCCTTTCACGCGGTGTCCTTGTGCATAAGATATAAATGAAGAGTGAATTACATTAGATTTTTAGAAAGGCTTAAATGGCAATAGTGATGCATTTAAGAGGCTAATGTTGATCTCACAGCAACAAGCATTATATTATATTATATTATATTATATTATATTATATTATATTATATTATATTATATTATATTATATTATATT
>NW_015634011.1:793479-796488 GCF_001515625.1 Sinocyclocheilus rhinocerous
CTTAGCAATGCATATTACTAATGATAATACATTTTTGATATATTTACGGTAGAAAATTTACAAAATATCTTCATGGAACATGATCTTTATTTAATATCCTAATGATTTTTGGCATATAAAAAAAAAATCGATAATTTTGACCCATACAATGTATTTTTGGCTATTGCTACAAATATACCCGTGCTACTTATGACTGGTTTTGTGGTCAAGGGTCACATATTATTTGTGCATGGACGTTTTATTTTTATTTTTTTACCTTTTAAGTAGGGATGTCCCAAGCCGATCTCAAGGATCAGGATCGGGGTCGATTAAGCCATCCGAAGCCCGATCATTATTTTACTGCAGCTGTCATGGTGGTGTTGTGCAGTATGTGCCGGTATGCACCTAGGTGCCGGTATGCGTTTTGCCAACCGCCATTAAAAGGAAAAGAAGACGTTTAAATGTGCTTGCGTGACAAAACCACTGGAAGGCATAGACGTCTGTAAGATGTCAGTTTTACATACATTCTAAATAATAAACATCTTAAAGACATTTTCTAAACGTCTCTTTGACATCTGATAGGAAACGTCCTGTAGATGTATTGCAGATGAGCAAACACTCTAAAAAATATGTCTTGAAGATGTAAATGCAAACGTCAAATATGTGTGCTATCAGGAAGGATTCAGTTTACGGCACTTCTACATTATTCCTATGGTGTCCGATTGACTGTCGCACAACTCTGACTGAAATTCAATGCTTTCTCCAAAGGTAAATACTAGAGCCCTCGTATCTCCCAATAATAAGACCATCTCTGGTGCGTGACACACGAGAGCCATTGAGGTCTGTTATAGCTCCTCATACACACGCTACAGCTTCCGTGTTTAACATATTTGATGTGCACTTTAGTCACAAATCTCTCAACGTCATTGTTATAATGCTCATAGTACTATGGGTTGCGTCTTGCTTCGGATTTGACTGACAGACTGGCATTCTGACACAAGCTTAATGCTTTCTAACCTCATCTCCCTTTTTGTGCAATTATTCTGCTTATTGTACATATAAAACACAAAAAGTTTATATCAGTAGTCCCTTATTCATAATTTTGACCACACAGTCCATTTATAATGTCTATATAGGGCCACAAAAAAACCTGATAGGGACATCCCTACTATTTAGTGCTAAAGCTAATATTATACTACATAACATTATACATTAACTAATATTATACTATATAACATTATACATAACATTATACATGTGGTCAAATGTATTTGGTCATCTGTGAGGGTGCTACTCCAAACATAGGCTCCTCTTTGTGAATGTTAAACATGAATCATGTCTTTATTTAACGCTGAGTCAGCGAAACCATCCTGTCTTGGTATCGGATTTTCCTTCATGCATTGGGCTAATTACAAAGGCTAATTAAGATGTAGGCCTATGTTGTCCTTTGGTGAGTCCTTTGTCACCACAATGTAAGTGATCCGCATTGATTTTATTTGCTCATTTCTTTTTAATTGCATGGCTTTGTCTCCATGTGAAATAGGAGCTCACGGCCACCTCGGAATTCATGAAAATGAAAGTCAATATTATTTGCTTCCCTTTCACGCGGTGTCCTTGTGCATAAGATATAAATGAAGAGTGAATTACATTAGATTTTTAGAAAGGCTTAAATGGCAATAGTGATGCATTTAAGAGGCTAATGTTGATCTCACAGCAACAAGCATTATATTATATTATATTATATTATATTATATTATATTTGTGCATGGACATTAGCCATTTCTCTTTTCATGTTTCATTTTTGTGCTATGAATATATATTACAAATTGTATATATTATATTATATTATATTGTATTATATTGTATTGTATTATATTATATTATATTATTTTATACTTTTGAGCATGTACATTAACCTTTTTTTATTTATATTATACATTTTTTCAGTTGATTTTAATGTATTCAAACTAAATAGAGATAACTTATATTATGCATTATATTTGCATTATCCTAAACAAGGTCATAATGGCTCGTATCTAAATGCATCTGCTCTGCTTTTGTAACATTCAACAGTGCATTTCATTTTCTGTCTCTGTTTTTTTAGAGGAAATATTTTTGTCCAAAAAAGTTTAAAGTTTTTATATCATATCTGTCAGTTACTCGACTGAAAAGCTGCATTTAGCAGTTAGATAACACTTAGAAATGCACCTGATTGTGTTGCGTAACTCCCTGGAGTTGTGCAACACTTTCTAATATGCTTTCCTCAAAATGAGCCATTTTTATCTCTCGCTTAAAGGGGTCATGAACTGCCTTTTTTATTTATGTATTTTTTATTATTTTGTACTGTTCTCTGAGGTCTACTTATAATGTTATCAAGATTTGTACATAAAAAACATCATAATTTATAAGTAATAGGCTATTTCCTGTCTTGTTTTGACCCACCTCATCGGAACGCTCTTTTTGAATAGGCATGGCAGATTGTAGACTCGGAAGTAAACGCCCACTGCTATGATTGGCTAACAGTTGTGTATGTTTGACAGCCTACATCCTTCATAGATGGACGCTGATGTGATTTAGGTTAAAAACGCATAAATACTCATAAATAAATACGCATATCAAATGATCTATAATTACAGATAAAGCAGTAGTGACCATGTAATAAAAAACAATTACTTGTGTGGGGCGACATTAATGTTGGGTCCAAATAGTCAGCACAGCATTGTCTTTTAGTTTCAATATTTTGGAAAATCCTGCATTGAATTGTGCCTTGTTTGTAAACAAATCCCTGGTAAAATGAAGTGAACAAATGACCAAGTTCTTATGGACATGGTCTGGAACTTCATTAAAAATAAAGTTCATCCAGAAAGAAGGCAATGCAAATACTGTTTTTCCACAGCTTGGCACTACACCTTGTCTTGTTGTCTTCGGAGCCATCTTTATCGTTTGATTTGTTTGATTTATTCTGTTTGCCTTTCTCGTTACTTACCCACTACATGTGTGAATCAGTGGGCGGGGCTAAAGGGGCTAAAC
>NW_015634011.1:797412-798541 GCF_001515625.1 Sinocyclocheilus rhinocerous
GTAAACGCCCACTGCTATGATTGGCTAACAGTTGTGTATGTTTGACAGCCTACATCCTTCATAGATGGACGCTGATGTGATTTAGGTTAAAAACGCATAAATACTCATAAATAAATACGCATATCAAATGATCTATAATTACAGATAAAGCAATAGTGACCATGTAATAAAAAACAATTACTTGTGTGGGGCGACATTAATGTTGGGTCCAAATAGTCAGCACAGCATTGTCTTTTAGTTTCAATATTTTGGAAAATCCTGCATTGAATTGTGCCTTGTTTGTAAACAAATCCCTGGTAAAATGAAGTGAACAAATGACCAAGTTCTTATGGACATGGTCTGGAACTTCATTAAAAATAAAGTTCATCCAGAAAGAAGGCAATGCAAATACTGTTTTTCCACAGCTTGGCACTACACCTTGTCTTGTTGTCTTCGGAGCCATCTTTATCGTTTGATTTATGTTTAGACTTCTGTTTGCCTTTCTCGTTACTTACCCACTACATGTGTGAATCAGTGGGCGGGGCTAAACAGGCAGCGATGTAGAAGCAGGCGTTGATCTTCTTCTGTGGAGGTGGTACGTCATAAAGTGGCACATTCCACAATTTGTCCTTTTGGCAGGCTGGCTTCAATATAAGCTGTTTATAGACTAATGAGAAATATTTGAGTTCCGAAACTTACATGATGTTTCTATAGTATAATTATTGTATAGTACAATATGTCAAAAGATCAAGGGAATTTCGATTTCTCAGTTCATGACCCCTTTAAGTATAAAGTTAGTCATGCATCAGATGTTCTTATAGGATTTGAGATAGCAAATGCAAATGTACAGTGCTATTGTCAGTTTTGAGTGGAAGTAATTATTCCTCATAATTCCTGTGAGTGACAGCTGGGATGCCCGGCAAGCTCTAATGTGACGAGGTCAGCAGGGCTGTTGCCATCGGTGGCCGTCTCCATAACGACATATCCAGCTGTCAGCTCTGGAGCTGCAGATGTCCACATGTGCCACCCGACATCCCTTCTGCCTTGGACAAATGAGAGGAAATGATTTCATGTCCATTAGTGACCATCAGTCAAAGCAGTTATTGTTTGGTTTGTGAGTAATGCAAGTGATCATTGCATGGCATAGGAT
>NW_015634011.1:798574-827490 GCF_001515625.1 Sinocyclocheilus rhinocerous
TATATATATATATATATATATATCATTTACTTACTTATCCATGTCTTTCATTTATATGTTTACATGTCAAAACATTTAAAATTGTATTTGTTTTATATTGCAATTTTAACCATATTTATTTGTTTGTTTGTTTGCTTCAGTATCTGAGAGTATGTGCAGTACAATACAAGTATATAATTTAGGTGAATAAACAAAAGAGTATTACATATTATTACATACACTATCAAGATTTTCTCTTTCTTTCTTTCTTTCTTTCTTTCTTTATTTTACGTTTATATTGCAATTTTAAATTTATTTAATTATTTGTTTGTTTTTATTTATTTTTATTTATTTATTTATTTATTTAGCTGACCATATTTACAATACAACTATATGCATTTCCTTATTTGTTTTGTCCTTTCCTTCTTTCCAATTTAGGTAAAAAAAAAAAAAATACAAATAAAATAAATACGTAATGTTCATATATAAAGTCATATATACAATAGCAAGATTGATTTAATTTGATTACTTTTACAATAGATAGATAGACAGACAGACAATATATGGATGGATAGATAGATAGATAGATAGATAGATAGATAGATTGTGAAATTGTGAAAATGAAGCTATGAAATTATTGTCTGAAATTATTTTTCCCTACCGCGTGGGCCTTAATAATGAATAGAATAGAAAAGTTGTTTCAGAAAGGTTATTTTCATTATAATAACATGAATAAAGAATAATTTCCAATAAGACCTATGTTGATTTTGTGTCTGCAAGCCCATAATAAACAAAGTGAGACAGATAGAGCGATACTGTCATTGAGAGTGTGTTGAAGTCTCAGTGGAGTCTGTTGTCTGTCCTCTCAGCACATTTAAGCTCTATTTAAGGGCTGTGTTTCTTCTAAAACTACTGTCTCTATCGCTTTCACCTCCGATGTTGAAACACACTCACTCTTGGCTGGTGTACTTGAGTGAGCACTATCTCTGTCCTCTTCCTCTTCCAATTGATTGAGTCACAGATGGTAAATGGTGACAGATATGACAGGTACAAACCAGAACCTGAACCCCTGTCTGACAGAAAAACAGCCGAGGACCGAAATATGAACTCAGAAACGCAGCTGGTGTTCATAGACACGTCTCACCGCTGCTCGACTGAGTGGGTGTGATTCCTCCTGCGGTTTGTTATTAAGAAGGATGCCATTTTGTAGATCGTGCTACTGTTTTGTGAAGTCAAACCCTCACTGAGAGTTTCTACCGCTCATGCTTTGTTATTCAGGTTGTTTTAGGAGCTGTCAGTCAACATTTGCATTTTGATTAAATATGCTCAATAATCTAGTCCAAACAATCCTTGTTCAAAAATATGTTGTAAGCACATTTTGCTAACGTTCCCGTTAAGTTATGAAAATGTTATTTCTGACTGATCTTTAAATGTCTAGTTTTTTAGTGTTTCATTTTATTATTTTGCAGATGTTATGGAGACGTTACTTTTGAATTTTCCCGGAACCCTCTGAAACCATGTTTGTTCATAACTTTGAGAGAACCTTGCCAGAACATTCTGAAAATGTTCCCCATTAGCTGGAAAGTTCTTTCTAGCCTTGATTTCATCTCTTAAAAAAAATAAAAATAAAAAGTTAGATGAACATCCAACTAAAATGTTCCAGAAAAACGTTCCATGACCAATATACGAATGATGTTTTGTGGTAACATTTTGAGAACTTTAAACAAACCAGAACCAGATAAATTTGAACATTTATTTGTTCATAACTTTGAAAGAACCTTGTTAGAACATACTGAGAACATTCCATGTTATTATTTTTTTATTCATTTTAATTTATTTAGTTTTAGTTATTTGCTTTTAGTTACTCATTTTTGGCAACTAGAAGAAATAAAGTTTGTTATTTTTTTTTCCATTGCTAGCTAGCTATACCGTCATCACGTAAATGCATATTACATGGTTGCGATAATTTACAAAACAGCTTGGTCATCTAATTTAAATTAAGCTCCTAGAAGCAGCATTCATTCAGGTTGTAGCGGTTTTTGACAGTTGAGAGAGATGGCAGCTTTCCCGTGAGTGGGCGTGGTTTCATCGCCAATAGCAGACACGCCCCCAGTGTTTGAGAGCAGAGAATACTGAAGAGAAAATGTTCATACCTTATTTTATTTACTTTGTGTTTTATTTATTTTTTTCAAATTTGACTGGGTGGTTAATAACACATTTTTCTGTGGTGTGACAAACTCAGAACAAATATTTAATATTGCTTTACACGGACTTTAACTATAACACCCCTGGTTTATAACCACTATTTTGATCAATTCTGAAGATATTAAGCTGATTTGCAGGAGTATAGGCTGGTTATATGTGTTGTTTTCTTTACTATAGGCATGGATACATATGGCGTTATGAAAATACACTTTGTAAATGATTTTTACAAATGCCCGGCCCCTGAAGCGGTGCTGTGGGCTATAACCAGCTCCTCTGTCTCCAAATTGGAAAAGACCCGCTCAGACTGGAGAGAAGCTCAGAGGGAATGTGTTTTGAGAGAGAGTTGGACTTGAAGTGCAGCTTACAGTTGGGAAAGTCTCTTATTACCGCTCATATTACTGGGGATGATTCATGATAACCATTTTAATATTTTGCCAGGGAATGACAGCATCTGTCAACCATCATACGATGACATACAGACACACACAAAAATCCCAGCTACAAATTATGTGATTGCTTTTTGGTTCCTTGAAATAACATTGCATAAAATGTGTTACAATACTTATGTTTGTGTGGTAGTATTGAACATTGAGTATTGAATATTGAACATTATTATTATTTTCACTCGTGTTTATGCTAATAACTTTTGTACTGTAAGGTCTAGAAGGAAAATTATTTTTGACCTTATATTAATACCTTATCTCACAGCTGGTAAAATGCATTTAATATTATGCACAAAATCTAATATAAGATATAGCAACAATGTTTTTGAAGTCTCTTCTGCTAACCAAGACTGCATTTATTTGATAAAAAATACAACAAAAACTAATACATATATATATATATATATATATATATTAGACTTGTGCCGGTATTCGGTAATGCGATATATCACGGTAATGAATATGCACGATATTGTTATCGTGGGCACTTCTAAATACCGTGAATAATTATATATTACAAATTATTCCGAATTTTGAATGCATGCAAAGAATACTTTTCCCATAAACTGGTCAAAATGCACAACACCACTGTATGCTGGATGAAAGACCCGTGAGCACTCTGATGTAAAGCGGACGTGAAGCACATGGCGGAACATGCGAGAGACGCTCTGGATGAAAGCGCACTTTCACTCTCTGACAGCAGATGGCGCTGTAGGTGTGGCTGACTCTGAACTTTTATAAAGAATATCTCTTTGGATTTGAGACTTTAGTCTTTGCAACTTTACAGATCTTCTTTATGCACCAAGAGCTTGTAACACTCCAAAGAGAAAGGAAAAATTTAAATTGCATCATATGACCCCTTTAATGTAACTTGATGTTAAAAAAAGACACAAAATGGATAAAAAACTATATAGACATTGAAAAAATACTAAAATGACAAAACACAAAATAAAAAAATAACAACTTAACATAAAACACAACTTAAATAAAAAAACCACTTTACTAAAAATAAAAATGTAATAAATATAAAAAAAACAAATGCAAAATATTACTAAAAATTATAGTATTGTCTCAATGATACTAAAATAAAATATTAGTAGTTATACCTTCTGCTTATCTTTTCACTTTTTATATTGTTGACCTCTTTAAACTTCACAACGAAGATGAGATGCAGATCTCTCAGCTGTCTCATTTATCTATGTTTATAAATGTTTATTATCAATTCAAGTGGCTATTACCATTAATAAGCATATGATCTGTCGCTGTGGTCTGAGTCTGAAGTCATACTGAAATCCATCAGCCTCCAGGCAATTAGCCGTTAATGTCTATGACAGTTTCAGCAAACTATATTGCAATTATATGTTCATGGAATTTGCAAAGGAAAAACACAATGCTTTGAGAGTTACATGCATCAGCAACACTCATATAATTTTCCCCAACAAAGATTCCTGGTTTTAAAGTGTATTTGAATCCTCTGAAAGCATGCATGCTATTTGTGTACTGAAGACATAAGTAAACAGCCGGTCATCATGGGAGAAAAGGAGAGGTTTACTTCACAGGTTGTAATATTCACCAACTTAAACTCGCTCATAGAGACGCACACTGTAATTCTGTATTCCTGCTCCGTTTAGCAGTACCTGTGAGTAAATGCGACTGAGCGTTCACAGTATTTGATGATCCTTTCTGTAATTATTTCATGATGAAGTCTAAATTGTCCTTGGCTGATAAAGACAGCTCCATCATTTTAAGAGACTAATTATTCCTGCCGGCATCCAGCAGCCTCCCACATGCTCCTGTATATGCAGACTGACAATAAACAGCAAACCCACGTTCAGCACCCCATGTAATCCTCAGAGAATAGATGTCTGGAGATGCTGAGATCTTCTGTCGTATTAGACACCTGCTTATGGCCCGTAGACATGCAGCTTTTTCTGATATGAGTGAAATAGAACGAGAAGGTGAATATCACCAAACTTGTCAAGAACATGTCAGGTTTAACAATCTGTTATTCTGCAAAATATCAGACAACTTGTTTTGTCTTAACTTGGGAAGATGGACCCTAAAGTTGTCTCATCATGGATGATTTCATACTGAATGAATGAATTAATATTACTATCAATATTTGGGTTTATATTTCACTAAATAAAAAAAAATGAATAAATAAATGAAAGAAATTTATTTTATTTTTGTATTTTATAAAGAAATGATAATAATATAACTATTATTTTGCATTGTGACATTATTTTCATGAAAACGGATTTTTCCCCATTTCTCATTAATATAATGCGAAGAAGAATCTAATTTAATACAGTACTGCGGAAGAAAAAAAAAATCAATATTTACCAGTAATATTAAATGCAAGTGAGGTGTTTTATCTCCAAGAATAGGCTGGGGTTTTTTTTGTCTTCATCCAATAAGACACAAACTTTGTCACATATTTAGAGCTGCTGCAGCTCCACATATCTCTTTGAATTGCATCTATTGAACTGGCATACATTTATTTTTTGTTCAGCCTGACAGATATTTGTTGTGAATAGAACATCCATGTCTGATTTGTTTTGCTTGATCATTTTGCTTTTGGAGTGAATAGGCCTTAATATAGTCATGCAAATACTGTCACAGTGCAAAAATAAAAATAATAAAATCTTATTCTCAAAATAAACTTATTTTTATTTATGCAAAATCTAATTATTTTTCCATTTATTTTGGGGGTGAATTATAAGCAGGAAATGCTTTTGTGAGCTACCAATAATGACAGGATGTTATTTATTTTATAAAAATACTGAATGAATGAATTAATATTACTATCAATATTTGGGTTTATATTTCACTAAATAAAAAAAAATGAATAAATAAATGAAAGAAATTTATTTTATTTTTGTATTTTATAAAGAAATGATAATAATATAACTATTATTTTGCATTGTGACATTATTTTCATGAAAACGGATTTTTCCCCATTTCTCATTAATATAATGCGAAGAAGAATCTAATTTAATACAGTACTGCGGAAGAAAAAAAAAATCAATATTTACCAGTAATATTAAATGCAAGTGAGGTGTTTCATCTCCAAGAATAGGCTGTTTTTTTTTTTTCTTCATCCAATAAGACACAAACTTTGTCACATATTTAGAGCTGCTGCAGCTCCACATATCTCTTTGAATTGCATCTATTGAACTGGCATACATTTATTTTTTGTTCAGCCTGACAAATATTTGTTGTGAATAGAACATCCATGTCTGATTTGTTTTGCTTGATCATTTTGCTTTTGGAGTGAATAGGCCTTAATATAGTCATGCAAATACTGTCACAGTGCAAAAATAAAAATAATAAAATCTTATTATCAAAATAAACTTATTTTTATTTATGCAAAATCTAATTATTTTTCCATTTATTTTGGGGGTGAATTATAAGCAGGAAATGCTTTTGTGAGCTACCAATAATGACAGGATGTTATTTATTTTATAAAAATAAAAAAAAACTGCCAATTATATTCTTATAAATGTATCCTGACCTAGATTTGGGAGAGCACTCTGAATAACTGTGGAAGCTGTGGACTTTAACAGAAACAGTAATCATTTAAGTATGAACATTTTAACATTTCAATATCTGAAGTTCAAACTTCTCCAACTTCTAAATCTTTTTTTTTTTTTCTGCTGTCTTTTAACGCCGTCACACATTCCTTCCAGGGTTAGAGTTGTTTATATATCTGTCAGGTTTGATTTAAACGTGCTCCGCTAGCATGGATCTGATGGGTGTTTCCACCCAAAACAAGCACATTAGAACAGAATCTCTATGTCAGGATATGTGCTTCTCATAAAGACGCTTTTACACCTCTGCATTCATTACAGCGGGTGTGCGATCGCTGGGCTGCTTGTGTTGGCATTTTCTTAGAAATGCTACAGTGAAGCCTTATTTCATTTTCAGCGAATCATACAAAGTGTACAAACTCCGCATTTAGTCAGAGTGTTTTTTTTCTCCTATTTGACATATCAGAAGACGCTTATCTGCACTGATCTGCCATCAAGAAGTCCAACTGTGTCATTCTGCAATGGCTTGTTTTCTTAGACACACATTTTAGAAACAGTCACAACAACGGTTTTGAGCACTTTGATGTCAAATCTTCTGCGTTTGAATGCGATGAATGGAGCAGCTGTGCTTCTTTGCTTCTGCGTTTGGTTAGGAAGCAATTACTTCAATTACACAGTCACAGCTTTTCAGCTGATATTTGGCTCATATTAAGTTTGTTGAATAAAATCCACTACAGTCTGTCCAAATCAACAAATTAAATCATCTTAGGCCCAGCTTGTGAATCTTAGAGTTACTTTCAAGTGGGTCAAATTGACAGTAGATAATTTCCGGGACACAGTCTGTTGAGGTTCATCAGGCACAGCCTAAATTGTTATTTTTTCTGAAATGCAAGTTCATAATAAAGTGGGAATATGGAGAAAAAACTGAAGCCCAAACTGAGAAGAAGGGGGGGATTTCTTTCAGATGTTGATATTAATATGGCCAAAAGTGTAATTCTAAAAGCTTGTAACATAAATCACTGAGATCTTTAAGCCAGCATTGCATAAAATGCTTATAATTATCAGTTGTCACTTTATATTGTCCAATAATGTCTTCGTAAGATGATATTTAAATGCTTTTAGTTTTAAAACATATAATGCAATGCAATACTATGATGACTGACAGATTATAAACATTCCTCAAAAGATTAGATTTTAAATGTTTAAAAGCTCAGGAAGGTCATTCTGCCACTGAAGAACAGTGAAAGTAAAGGTTCTGGAAATAAATGTTCCTTAAAAGCGTGATGGATCATATTTGAAACATTTGAACATGATTTTTCTAAAAAAATATTTATGGATAATTAAGTAAACCTAAGTTGCTTCAGTCCAGTGAATGTTCATCTTTAAATATTACTAATAATATTAAAGTTGTTCTTATGTTTACTTTATAAAAATCAGTAAAGATTTGACAGCAAAAAAAAGAAAAAAAAAAGAAAAAGAAAATCATGAAACCATTTTAAGTGTTTTACTTGCTAAAAAGTATAAACTATCAATCACATGACAAAGGGGCATGTAGTAGATAGTGAGCAACAGGCTTTTCAGGAAAGTTTGATCATTTAGAGGCCTTAGAAATGCATGTGTCAAGTATAATAAAATAGGAATTATAGGGTAAACTGGCCTAATCTTTTGGTCACTTTAACCAATTTTTAGGTTTATTCTAATTACTGTGTAAAATATATTCGGACTCATAAAGCAGAAGTTTATTGCTTTTCTGTCAATTTATTGAAATAGCCTGTTTGGAATTTATGAACTGTCTGTTTAAGAATTCGAAATTCACTTACTTGAGAAAACAGAACAGCTTGATCTTCCCCAACTAAACACTTTGTACAAACATTGATGGAGCTTTGCTTGGCTGTTCAACCCATGATTCCCAGCAAATGAAAGCCATAAATTCTGAGTCCATGCCGGCGACCCATCATTTCTGCGCCACAGTTCATGCCGAGAGGTTCGCCCCATGTACTTAACACTTCCTGTCCGTGAAATCCCTTGATAGAGCCCTAGCCTCCCTCGACCCCATCTCTTATCCTTATTTTTATCTTTACCCTGAACATTTTATTTTTGCCAGAAGGAAAAAAAATATAATAACCTTGATGGTGGTGGGCAGGTTTTTTCCATCGGTAGAAAAAGAAATCACTTTGCTGTTGCTCTTTGCTTTAAACGATTATAAAATGTGAGATTAATGGCAGATTAATGCCGCAGGACGTTTCAGCATTTGGCAGATTAAATTAATAATATTTACTCGGCCATTAAGGACAAAAAAGCACGAGAGGCATTACAACAGCAAAATCCTTTTCCACGAGAAGCATTTTGTTTTATCAAAGCAATGTGTATGACTGAAAATTGTTTTATTTTGTAATTAGCATAACATTACGCTAAAAAATTTGCATAAAAACAAAAACTTTTTTTTTTTTGTTATTTTCACCCAAATATGGATCACTGGCTCGTGTGACTACCTTAAAGACTACCTTAATCACCTTTGATTTTATGATTTTCAGTTTTCATTTTCTGTAAGTATATATAATTATGGCGTGGGTAAGATTGTTTTTGAAAAGGTCTCTTCTGCTCACCAAGGATGATAGATAGATCGATAGTTGCTTTGGCAACTAAATAATATTGAGTAAATCTGGTAGATCTTGATATCTCAAAAGAATATTTAGTTAGTTCATGATATGTCCACCTTAATATAAGCTTATATAATCGTTATAAGCTGACTGGCTTCTAGAGCAGCACCTGAATGTAATCGCTGCTCTCAGATTGCCACAGCAGCCTCAGACTTCACCGTCCCCAGCGAGACCTCAGCTCTGACCTCCAGCGAGCTCCTGATGGAAATCTAACCAAGCATCACGGGCAATTTGAGTCCTCAGAGTAAACAAACAGAAGTGCTCTTCAAAGGCCGAGGTCCAAACAGAGAGTGGCAGCCACTGCGGGTCCATTCACACACATGGAAAGACTCGTGATTAAACTCCCTCCTCCCAGACCACACTTCAAGCCTTAAAGGACACACTCAAAGAGGAAGCATTTTTAATAAGTGTCATATACTTGTAGCTTTGTCATTCTGCCTTTGAATTTGAATCCGTTTGGGGGAGCTAATGCACAAAAGTAATTAATACCGATCATAGCACTCTTTTATTCAGCATGCTCACAGTCTATAGCTTAAGGGGATGTTGGAGGAAGGAAAGAAGAGTTGTTAGAGTCTATGGAATTGTGTTTTTTAATTACTGCACAGAGACATGAAGTGAAATTTGAGCCTATGGATTGTAATTGTATGCTACATCTCAGTTTTCATACTTTGCATTAAAATAATTTACTGAAAAGCACTTCTGATGCAGCAAGACAGTCTGCCAGTATTGGACTACTACATTAATTACTTCTTTGTCATGTACTGTGTGTTTTTGCAAGATCTTGTTTGTGTATATATATTTTATTTTCAGCCTATTGGTAAATTCATTGCCTACAGTATGGAAGCATTTATTCACCTCAGAGTAAAGAACAAAACAGGTAATTGTTATATGAAGTTTAAAATAAGTAATAATATCACATTGTGAGCTATAGTCAAATTTACAAAAAAAAAAAATGTGTGCAATTGTCATATATATATATTTCTTTTTTTTTTTTCCCTCTGAGTTTAGTGACTTCCATAATTACATTTCAGATTCATTAGTACTTCACTTTTAGCTTAATTTAACGTAGATGGACACTGCAAAAATCCACACGAACTATTTATATCCAGACATCTTTGATTTATGGTATTCAACATTATTTTTTGATGCATTATTTCCTATCTTGCTTATGATTTTTTAATACACTAATTAGAAAGAGATATTTTTGTATTACAGTAGAAGGAGAATTTGAGCGAAAACCTGCTTTTTTAATAATAATAATAATAAAACTCACAATGCAAAATATAATAATGCTACTTAAAATAGGCATTATGTTTTTTTGTTTTTTTTTCATGGCATTACAGGTTTATGCTAATGTGAAAAATCGACCATTTCGATTTGAGTGAATCTAAGTTTACATCCATTTTCACTTGGCATTACAGACATCTGAGAGCATTACACGTCCATCATATTACAGGATTGAGTTTCCCCTGAAGCAGGGTTTGCGTTTTCACCTCATTCAACATGGCAGCTAAATGGTTTCTCTCCAGCGAGTCACTGACGTTGGACTGACCTACATTATAGCACAGTATGCCAATAAAACCCTCCAAGTTTTAATTGCTTTTGCTATTACTGTGCCATTGCTTTGGGTTTCCATGCCCCCGTAGTTGCTCGTTCGCCACGAGTCACCCCACAATGCACCTCTAATTGACAATCAAGTTTTAAATCAGCCTTTTGTGCACTATTCTCGCCCTCTTTTGTTCGTAAGTGAAACACGGTATCCATCACACCTTGCTTCCAGGGGCATTTATGAGTTCAACCGAAGGGTAAGTCCTAATGAAAAGATCAAATACTTTTTCTCTCGCCGCTTTTATCGAAAGCTCGTGCCGATCAATGCCATCATCCAGTTTGCTGTAATAGGTTCCATGTGAGCACAAATTAATAACACAGAGGTTTAATGACATGACTGTGAGATTGGTGAATCACCTGTCTTCACCATCGATTTGTGCCCTGGTCCGCTCAAGAGTAATTTGGCTGATGAGAGGAAGGATAGTTCCCATGAACCTTCATATCTTTGTCCTTCTAATATCACCTTAAAAAAAAATCTGTCCCTTCGTTGACGTCAGAAATAGAGCATGATAATGAAAACTTGAGCCCTTTTTATGAAGCAAAGAGAAAGTGGAGGCTGATAATGAATAATGTAGGCAAGTAAATTTTGGTCACGACTTTTTCCAAGTGCGTAAAAGGAACTTTGCAATGTGATACCGTTCTCACTCAACTGCCTCCATAATTAACAATTCAGCATGAGCTTCTATATATGGCATTCATTAATAAATTATCATACACTGTGAAAAGGAATACTTCAGGCTAGGTTTGATTTTATTTCTTCGCTGCTCCCCGGTATATGTAATATTATCATATTGATATGAAGGAGAGCCGTTATGATGGTATGGCAGGGATCAGTAGCATCTGGTCTCCTGAAATGAGGAGCCATTGTCACATCTCTAGGTTTGACATTTTTAGTCCAATATAAATTCATTTTACTTTTCTATTTAATGTTTACACAGCTTCTGGCTAAATTAAACATGCAGCCAATACTATAATATTTCCTATGTTTAAATGAACATTAATGGTATGTTTTAATCAGATTTTTTTTACTACAATACATACAGTATTATAGGAACAAGCATCATAATTATTATTATTATGATTATTATTATGATTATTATTATTATTATTATTATGACTTAATATGTTTATAAAATATTTATGAAATTATTGAATATTAATTAATCCCGTTTAATTAATTTGAAATAATATTAAATAAAAACCTCACTCACAGATTTCAAGTCATTTGACGTACTTTTTATTTATTTGAAAGTGGTGATTTCTGAGTTGATTTGATTTATTTTGTAATCAGTCTGTCAGTCTCCACCAGTTTCGGGGCCGTGCAGAGACCTTTTGAGGGGCAGGTGCTCAAAATATAAAAGGGGCACATGGAACAAGGCTTTAAATAGGGTTGTGCTCAAAAGATCAATACAGCAATATACTGTGACACATTCCTTGCTGATACACGTATCAATACAGATGCTTCTGTACTGATACAGCAGCAAATGCCGTGACAGTTTTGAAAAAGAAACACAGAACAGAAAAGACCATTTTAAGTTTAAACGTTAAATATTTTTTTATTTCACCTCTTAACTCTGGAATTAGAAACCGAATTGTAATATTGGTATTATTATTATTATTTTTATTATTTTTGAGTTTACAGGGTATGGTGGATTTGCTTTTGTAAACACTAATGTTGCTGTTCTGAATTTATTCATTTTTTTGAATGGTAATGATAATAAAAACATGATTGATAAGTATAATTCAGAGGATGGAGAAAATCAGTATAAGCCTGGTTGACCAGTTTTGTGATAATTATTTTAAGGCGCTCTATGTTTTTTTTTTATTTTTTTTTTTATAAATACTGTAATAATAATAGTTCAAAGTATGAATAGTTTTTAGTCAGATAACATAAAAAAGACAAGACCCCCTGACACCTGTTAAACATATCTCAATCAAACAGCAAGAAAGGAAGATTTGATTTTTGTTAGCCAATTAAAAATAAGAAATAAAAAACTAATAAAACCTGTCAGTAAAACCTGTCAGTTAGACAATAAATAAATAATAAAAAATAATCTGAAATGATGGCTAGCCCCTTTCTGCAGCTAACGTTACTTCCACAGGCTACACACAGCAATATAAAACAGCAGCTGTGCATGCTCTCTTCACGTCATTCTTGTAAAATAATAATAATTTAATAATAAAAGTATACAAGCACTCCACTTACCGGCAGCCTCGGACGTTATTGAAGGTATCCTGGTAGTGCGCTAAATTACTAACTAGGTGTCTGTACATGAGGGATTGTCCAGATGAGATTGTCAGGTCATCATGTGGATCAGTTTTATTTATATTAATTAATTATAATTCATTAATTTTACTAATAGTTAGATTGGGCAGGCCTTCACAAAAAGGGCGTTTAATTACAAAAAAAAAAAAAATACCGGCATATCCCTAATACGCATAAATGACATAAAGTTATGACTCAACACTCAGACTTCATAAGCCAGCAAAAGCTTGTTTGCAAATTTCACAAGCCAGCATAACCTTCAAAATTGACTTGATGAAACTTGATGAGTCTTATTTTTCCTCCATTGCAACTTGTTTGACATATTTATTGTCTTGAGTGATGGATGATTGTGCTATTAGTTTTTTTTTTTTAATAACACACCTTCACGTGAATTTTTTTCAGGGTGGATTTAATAAGACAATATTGGACTTGACCATTACAAATAAGTATCGTGATGATAATGGTAATAAAGTGTGCCAAAGTGCTTCAAATAATACCATTGTGTTATCAAGTGCCATGTCACTTACGTTTTTACCATGGTATTTTGGATACTGCAGTACCAATACAGTATTTTGGATACAACAGAATTTGGGTATTGTAGTGCTACGGTGGTATTTTGGACATGTACCTCGGTAAGTAAATTCATGGTATTAAAGTACCATGGAGTGTCATGAATATATTATGGTACATGAGTTTCAGTATTGTGTTATATTACAAAGTACCACACACACACACACACACACACACACATTCGGTCATAATTATAGTGAATATTGAGTCCAAGTGAATATTGTATATGTTTATTTTGTTAGCATTAATGCACGAAGCTTTCAGCATGCGGCTATGAGGAAAAACACTCACTTCACCTGACAGAAAAGACACACATAAGGCAACATTTCAACCAATCTTCAGCAGCTCAGACAAATCAAGTGTTTAATTACAGCACACGAGCAGCTTCCTTGGCATCTTCCCATTTTCCAGAGTGATTTTGAGGGAAATGTACACATTACTGCCCTGCCAGTGTTACTTATTCTAACAAACTGTCTTTCGCAGCCAGAAACACATAATGACTCTCCATTTGTTTAGCTGCGAGGGACATTATAGAGAAACGATATGTCTCAGGATTTCAAAATATGAGCATGAGGGAAAAACCTCAAGGGTAAAATCAATTCGCTGACACTAATTGAATCAATACATTACATGTTTTTATGCCCGTGTGACAGTCATATATACAACTCAGAGGGGTTGATAAGGAAAACAGGAAGTTTAATGTGTATTGAGCCATGGCACTTTTGTATTTGTCTTGTATTTGAGTCTTGTATTTATTGTGACTCCATCTGTTGAACACTTCATCCAGTTTACTAGTATGCTTGTGCATTATTACATTAGTTTTGGATAATAAATGTTAATTGTCATCTGTAGAGCTCAGATATTGAAAATAAAGCTTTATTTTAATTCACAAAATGTAATTGATTGCATAGAAAGAAAGAAAAAACATTGTTTTAAAGTCAGCATGAAATCAGAATTGACTTTCTTAGATCAATTGTTGTGGACAATCAGTGCATGTTGTTGGGGGAAAAAAGTATATTTTAATTGCATATAAATGATAACATTCATTTTCCAAATGTAATATTTAACTTGCTTTATTGCATAACAGACATTGTTACTTAAAGTCAATGTGAAATTAAAATGGACTTCATTTGCTGTCTTAGATGGTGGACAATCAGTGTATGTTATTCCAAAGAAAAAAAAAGTTGCATATTGTGTTAGACTCAGAATTGCTTTGATAAAATTGCTTGTCTTTTTTCATGTTGTTTTTCATGTTGTTTCAGGTATTTTTTTCCCAAGTAAATGATAACACTAATTCAAAGTCAACATTACATTAAAATTGATTTAATTTACTTTCTTAGGTTGATTATTGTGGATAATCAGTGCATGTTATTCCAAAGAAAGGTAATTTTTTTATATATATTTTATGCATATTGTGTTAGTCTCAGAATTGCTTTCATAAAATTGCTTTCAAGTTGATTTTAAATATACTACAAAATCGTCAGTAAGATTCCACATATACAATTTTTGACTGCAAAAACATGACATTACACTTTTCTGTGGATGTAGATGGGCGAGAGGGTCATGCATCAACGTGTGTGTGCGTGCTATGTGCGTGTGTGTGTGTGTGTGTGTATGTCGTGGGTCTCAGATCTTGTATGTGAATGTGTTTCTGGTCTCGTATTGTGACAGATGCCATGCTGCTGGTGGCTGACAGACTGGAAGGGCCCTTCAACATCGAGACCGTCATGGAGCCGATAGATGTAAAGATCTCAGAGGCCATCATGACCATGCAGGACAACAGCATGCAAGTTTCATCCAAGGTGCATCTGCTCACACACACACACACACACACACACACACACACGCACATTGATGCAGAAACATGTTCACATACACACTGATATCAAGGATTGAAGCTTCTCAAGCTGGTGCAATTCCATGTGTTTTTCCATACCAGAAGGAAATCAAAATCCTTTATTATTTTTAGTCCTTTAAATCAAATTAGTGAGAATAATGAACATGACTTTGGCATTATTATCTGCAGTCTCTTCTTAGAAATTGAAATTTTTAATGGATTTTAGGAATGTGATCTGTATATTCTTTCACACACACACACACACACATATAACATATAGTTTTACAGTTTGCAGGAGTAGACATTTTTTTTACAGACATTTGGTCCTAATGTTGATGAAATATGCATGTTGCTCATAAAATGTTGTAAAGCCATACCGCCGGTATCAAAGCTTTCAGGACGAGCTTTCATATTCAGGAAAATTAGCTGTGTCTCCCTGATGGACTTCCACACAGAGGCCAAGACACAAAATAAAACGTGGCTACAGATTCCAGTGTGAAAGAATGAAAGAAATAAAAGCATGAAAGAATACAGCCTGTGTGGTGCCGTTTGAATGCTGCGCTTCGCTTTTACATTAAAAGCTTCTGGAAAGCAGGACCTGATTGAAAATGCACAGAGAGCATGAAAATCAGTGTGTACATGTCAGACTTTGAATGGTAATCATAGTGACAGATCGTCCGACATCAGAGCGCAGAAAACATCCTGCCATAAGAGCCAGCTGTGGCATTAAAATGTTCCATCACTGTCAACTAAACCCAGAATTCACTGCAGCTATGAGATGTCAGCACGTCAATGCAAAGCATGCATTATTTATCTCGTGACACAATTTTTTTTAACATATTTGCCTTAGATTTGACCTGTTGCAAAGCTTAATTGTCAGTATCATTGAAATTACAATATGTCTTAAAGCATTGTTGTTGTTCAAGTGTTAACATGAATTTAGGCACTTAAATAACTCAAAATGGTATTTTGCCTAAATGTAGATGTATTATCAATTTGACTGCACCCGACACCATTGGATGAGAAGAAAACTTAAAATAAAATAAAATTAGATTAGAAAAAAAAAAAAAAACGAGATGAGTTTAAGCTGAACGTCTCGGTTACGTATGGTAACCCTCGTTCCCTGAAGGAGGGACACCATTGTCTTCTGTAGAGCATTTCATATCGAAATCCAGTTCATTTCATAACTGTTTAACTTTATTGTCAATATTGACACTGTTATTGAATTGAATTGAATCATCACTAAATGTAGCTGAATAATGACACTAGTGCCTCCTGTAGAGCTGCTTTAGCTGAAATTGAATGTTTTGTAATATTATAATTAATGTGTTTGCATAAATGGATTTTATTTTCTTTCTTTTTTTTGGGGGGTTTGAAACATTATTAAAAATGTATTGATCATATTTATTTATTTATTTATTTACTGTTTCTTGAGTTTCTTTTCCTGTATAATTTCTGCATAGAAACAAAAAACAAAAAACAATAATATTCACATTATTAAAAATGTATTGATCATATTTATTTATTTATTTACTGTTTCTTGAGTTTCTTTTCCTGTATAATTTCTGCATAGAAACAAAAAACAAAAAACAATAATATTCATGAATTGAAATAAATGTTAACTGAAATAAAATAAAACAAAGTTTAAACCAAGTTTAAAGTCATTGTATTTCAGCTGGTTATAAATAAATAAATAAAACATGACAAAAAAACAACAAAATTACTAAAATGTTATCTAAAATGAAACTGAAAATGAAAATGAAAACAGAAAAAAAAAAAAAAAAAAAATCCTTAAAATTAGGATATAGTGTTTAAAATGTTGCTCAAACTGTGAACACTGAACAAATGAAAGTAAGCATTTAAGCATTCGGTAAATCCAAGTGACTTGCATTGCATTCAACATTTACACAACACTTAAACTGCCTGTTGCATTAAACAATTCAATGTAAAATATATCCTTGTCATCGCACTTCATTCTTCATTTTCTTATTTCTTCTTATTTATTTATTTATTATTTTTTATTTATTTTTTTATATATATAGCCTAACTTCACTGACTGATGCATTCCCACTTTGGTAATTATAGATATTTCAGGGATGTGGTCATCCCAAACCAGCTGGAGTTGGCCGATCTGCCCGCGGGATCTCTGATGTGTTCAACAGTCGCTTCAGACCCTACAGCCCAGAAGAGAGGCCCACCACGGCAGCTGGCACCAGCCTGGACAGACTGGTGAGTGGGTGGCAGGGAGGGCAGTGCAGGGCAGTGGGAAGGAGCGAGTGGGCGATGATGACCTTTAGAGGTCAGACCCGGGAGAATGCAGCGGCCACTGGGAAAAAGCTTTAGTAGTGGCACTGGATGAAAATTTAGAAAAAATTAATTTTTAAGGGTTAAATTAAGTAGAAATAGCTCTAAATTTAGGCTTAATAAGGTTGGGTAAAGATTTTCTTTGTTATTATTATTATTAGTAGTAGTAGTATTGTTGTTGTTGTTTATTTTTGTTTTTTAGGCTTATAATGAGGTAGTGTGGGTGTATTGAGTTACTCTACTGGAATAGAGCGTTCTGACTCATAATACATAACAATAAAACAGGAAAATATTACTTTGACTTAAAATAGAACAATATTGCCTTTTTGTCTTCGTTCTGAAAACTTTTAGGGAACATTCAATTTTATAATTTACTCGAGTTACTCAAAATACTTAAAAGGATAGTTCACCCAAAAATGAAAATTACCCCATTATTTATTCACCTTCAAGCTATCCTAAGTGTATATGACATTCTTCTTTCAGACGAATACAATCGTAGTTATATTAATATGTACATTTGAAAAGCAGCCACGGGTAAAATTTACCCCATGGCGTTTCTAGTGTTAATGGGTTTTAATGTTTTTGTCTCATTGTGCCGGGACACGGCATCACAATATGGTAAGGGGCGTAACATTTCCGTCACACGCGTCATATGATCCCTTTAACAAGAATAGAAAATAAGAATTTGACTTAGGAGAACAAGATGCAGTGTTAAATATTTTATATATATATATATATAATTTTTTTCTTTTCTTTTTTTTCTTTTTTATGCAAACAGTAAGGAAACATTCCATTTTATAATTTTGTAAACATTATGGGTAAGTTACTTTTGAATGTCCTCTGAAACAAGTAATTAGTAATAATGTTTAAACCACCGAAGAATCCTAAAAGAAATAATATATCACGGTTTCCGCAAAAATGTGAATGTGTTTTCATCATTGATAATAATAACAAATGTTTCTTGAGCAGCAAATCAGCATATTAGAATGATTTCTTGGAATTGATTCCAAAAGTTGATTCCAGACTAATTTAGAAAAAGAGCGTGGCAAAATGGTTACCATCTACTAAATAGATATTTTCTTTGTACGCACACAGATTAGCATCATCTCTGAGTATTTGAAAGCATCTTTAAAAAAGCATTTGTGGTTGGTCTGAAATGAATAAACTGTTGACACCTCTTTCATTGCCTTTAATGGTGCTCTTGTTCACTTACCCTTGGCCTGTCCGACATTGACTAACCCACATGACACTAACTGTGTTAACCAGCTGCATGACTGCAGTTTTCATGACTATTGACATAATGTAGGTCTATATATAGTAGGGGAAAATGCACATTGTATGATTTCTTAAACCACATCAGTCTTAATAACTACTATTAATTTTGTATATAATAATTTATATAATGTAGATCAGTGTGGTTAGGCTTTGGTAAGATGTGCTTGGAACAAAAATCTGATTAGACTTGGCACTAAGTATTTTAAATTGATTATATATGATGTATGATCATATGTCAGTACTTGTTATTTATTTATTTTAGACAAAGTATTATATTTTTAAAATAAAATAGCATATCATTTTCATTTTGACATTTGGCTAAAACATTAAATAACTTTTGCCTTATTGGTAGAATTATTGGTCAGAATTGTGATAGTGGTGCATCCTTATTATTTTTTATTGCAATTTTGTTAAGAAACAAAAGGTCTACATTTTTCCAGTCTGATCAAAGGAGTCAAGAAGTTGCTACTACTGTACTTCTTATTTATGTATCATATCGGAAACGGAAGGTTTAGTTTAGTTTAGGGGGTTTGAGATGAGTTATGAATGAATGAAACGCCTTTGTCCGTGTTCACTCTGTCTCGAATCGCGCTCACGGAAAGCACTTGAGAAACAATGTCCGCGGCTCGTGACTCGATTTTTTAGCAAGAGACTGTATGAAATTCACGTTTCATGATTTGACTGATTTTTAGGTAGAAAGGGCGACAGCGCATCGCATTAAATGAAAGAACATTCATGTTTTCATAACCGCTGGCCAAATTCAAAAACAGAGGGAGGATCGGCTCTGATCTCAAACATTCCTTGTTTCAGTTCTCCTCTGATGTTTATAAATGACAATGTTGAGCAAGTTAAACAGATTCTGCTTATTATCCGACTCCATCAGGGATCCATTTAGTTCTCAGCTATAAGACTCCCAACCCACAGGCCCGTTTTCAGACTTGGCTAACAGACACAAACCCTAGAGATCTGGCGAGGTTTGACGGCTGACCGTACAGCATTTGCTAACTTGTTCATTGCCCTGTTTGCTTGTTTTTCGTGCTTTAATGAATCATTTTGTGATGCAAACATTGCACCATCTACATAAATCAGTGGCACTGATGACAAAAGAGTGCAAATGAGCGAGTGCTTGTGGTCTGATAACAGCAGGTAAACACACGTCGGCCATTTGACTGAAATGTAAAGATGCATTGTCTGTGCTCTCATCCAACCGCACGCATGCAGCTACATTGATTCTTCCTGTGCGTGTCTGGCAACCATACTCATGGGTCTCTTCTCTACACCCAATTTATTTCCATCACTGTGTACATGACTTGTGTCGTAAAAGAGTCACTGCTGCTAACCTCAGTGAACAGACGTTTATAGGAGGCTGAAGCTCAGGGTTTAAGCAAGAACAGGGTGGACATCCTTCATAAAATAATGATGAGGTGCTTCTCTATCATAAGATGTTTTAGCAATAAGCTCTTTTGTTGTTTCCCTATGCTCATTGTCAGTGGTGGAAAGAGTACTGAAAAAATATACTCAAGCAAATGTACCATTACCTTCCAAAAAATGTAGTGTGAGTAGAGTAAAAGTACTTGTCCAAAAAACTACTTGAGTAAGAGTAAAAGAGTATTAATGATTGGTTACATCAACTGCTAAAGCAACAGGACCTTATAATGCATTTCAATTCATGGTACTGATGTTTACCTACAAGACAACCACTGGAGCGCTGCACCAAAATACCTAAACTCACTAGTTCAGACTTATGCTCCCTCCAGAAGCTTGTGTTCTGTAAGTGAACGACACCTCATGGTGCCATCCCAAAGAGGCACAAAATCACTCTCACGGACGTTTTCCTGGACTGTTCTCAGCTGGTGGAACAACTTGCCTATCCCAATTCAAGCAGCCATTTAAAAAAAAAAAAAATGTCTAAAGACAGCACCTGACCAAGCTTTTTTTTTGCGGAAGGGTGCTTTTTATTTCACGTCTTTTGGACAGGAGCAATGCAACACCCGCTGAGTACAACGATAGAGCTTGAAAGATCAAAGACAATTTTTAATATAACTCCGACTGGATTCGTCTGAAAGAAGAAAGTCATATACACCTAGGATGAATCGGGGGTGAGTAAAACGCAGCCTAATTTTTATTGTTGGGTGAACTAACCCTTTAAACACAAAGAACAGGAGAACTGAATAGCATCAACACACATCTTCCATTTCGGAACATTAATCCAGGACGACAAACAGACAGAAACTGAAGGTTTATAAAGACAGGGAAACAAAGGAGCAAACGAGATGATTAATCAACACAGGTGAACAGAATGAACGATGATTAACTAATGAGAACCGGAACCGAACCAAATAAGGGTAGACAAGAACTAAACAGAAACCAACACGTGACAGATATCGCCCCCCCTCCCGGAAGGCGCGTCCCGCTCCGTAACATCAGGGAGCTCCGGGAGCCATGGTGGAGTAGGCAGTTCAGGTTGCCATGGCGGATCATGGGGGCTAAGGGGACCATGATGGATCAGGCAGTTCAGGTTGCCATGGCGGAGCTGGTAGCTCAGGAGGCCATGGCAGATCAGGGGACTCAGGAGGCCATGGCGGAGCCTCCGTGGCCTTAGCCGGATCGGCCATGGGTATATGCCCCCCCAAAAAAAAATTTTCTTGGGGAAAACTAGGAATCCTGGGGGGCACTCTGGAGGAGCGGGCACTTGAGGGCGCTCTGGACGGGATTCAGGGACTGGAGCCCTCCTTGGGATAAACATGGGGACAGGAGCCCTCACTGGGCTAACCTCGGGAATGGGAGCCCTCCGAGGGAACAGTTTAAGAATTCCTGAGTACGGTTTATAAACTGAGGGGACGGACTGCAAAACCGTCGGCACGGATTGTTTTTTTTTCTCCTACAGGTGACTTCCCGGGCTCCGTAGAAAGCTGAGGGGGAAAACTAGGAATCCTGGGGGGCATTCTGGAGGAGCGGGCTCTGGAGACGATGGAGAGCTGGACGGGACCAGCTGAGACTAAGGAGAGCGGATTCTGGAGAGAGGATAGGGGCCGAGAGCTCCGGGGGCAGCGCCATGTCCAACAGTGTTGAGCCCGCGGCGGCCGGTGGGCCTGAGTGATGATCGGCCGGCCGTCTTGGCTTCCGAACGGCCGGCGATCCTGTGCTGAGGACTAGGGAGGAGCTTAGGAGAAGATGGGGATGTCTCAGTTTGGGCAGGTGATCGGAGCCGTTGGCAAGGTATGTGGGGGTTCCTGGCATGAGGTGAGCTGGGGAGGCACGGCTTGTTCCAGAGGGGGCTGGACGAGGAGACTTAGAATTTGTCTTGACTTCTTCCACCTCAAAGTCGGAATTATTTAAATAGAGGACGAGATTAATCAGCTCGATCAGGGGAAATTCACATGTGGGGAGATCACAGCGGATTATATCCTCGTCCAGCCCCAGCTGGAAACACGCTCCAAGTGACGAGTTGTGCCAGCTCACCTCGTTGGAAAGCGCGAGGAATTCCTCCACATATCTCTCCAATGTCCAACCACTCTGCCGCAGTGCACATAGCTTGTCCTCAGCCATCATCTTCTTCTGTTATCGGTCCTGGATTCTGTCACAGAACATGGTTGTAGTGATCGCACAAAGAACGAGTAGGAGTAAAGGAGTCTTTAATTATAACTTAAACACAAAGAACAGGAGACCTGAATAGCATCAACACACATCTTACATTTCTGAACACTAATCCAGGATGACAAACAGACAGAAACTGAAGGTTTATAAAGACAGGGAAACAAAGGAGCAAACGAGATGATTAATCAACACAGGTGAACAGAATGAACGATGATTAACTAATAATGAGAACTGGAACTGAACCAAATACGGGTAGACAAGAACTAAACAGAAACCAACACGTGACACTTTGGAGCTTAAATGCCTGAAATTATTTGGATAAGAGACCTGGAAGGTTATTCCTGTCTGTGAATAGGAAAGTTGTTAAGGGAGCACTTTTGCAACTAAAAGCCGTTCGCTGTCCATGACCAAAGTATCATCAGTATGATTAAGGAAATGAATTTACATAGGTTTTATCGCTCATTGAAGTTTTAATGGAAGCACTTAGCTCTGAGACTTATAGACGTCCTCTTGGGAACAGAGTGAATGAGAACACGAGAACAAGCCATTTAAAGTAACGGGGCTCATCATGCTGCATAAGACACTAAATACAGTCAGGAAGTTGAGCTGGAGGTGTGTTAAAGTACATGTAGATAACATAAGCTGTCATACTCTTTAAGCGCTCATAGATTTATGTCTTACATCCTACATATCACAGACATCAGTAGTCGGGCTTCTATCCACATATTTGTATTTTTTAAGTTAGAGTCTCAATATGCAAGATAATTAAATTACATTAAATTAAATAATTTTTAATTTAAATTTTAAATTCAAATTTCATATTACATTTTTACATAAAATTGTAGTTTAATAAAGTTTTAGCTTAATTAATCTTAAATAAATGAATCATTTTCTAAATCATTAAATTACACATTCTAATCCCACCGCAATAAAATAGAAATATTTTGCAACATTATAAATGTCTTTGCTGTCACTTTTGAACAATTTAATGTGTCCTTGTTTGATAAAAGTATTAATTTATTATAAATATATAGTAGAGTACCGGTGACTTTTACTTTCTGTTGTTGTTGCTAAAAAAAAAAGAAAAAGCTGCTGTTATGTCTGTTGCAATTTACGAAGTTTCCATGAATTCCCTGACTTTTTTAGATGCTTATCTTTATATTTCAGATTGTTATTAGCCATCAAAGTTTTGAAAAGTGACATCCTACAATTTCCTTTTGTGGCTGCGTAACCTCCGTTTCTCAATCTTTCATTTTATTGCTCTGTTGACGTTCACCCCTCGCTTAGTGGTATTTGTTGAAATTTTATGGTCACCAGGCTGCGGCATCCCAGGCTAAATCTGTGTAAAATACAAAGGATGTGGCTGGGAAGAAAGAAGCACTTGTAAAAAAGCAAACCCAAAGTCTGTTAGTCGACAGCGTCCGACCGCCTATGCCAGTAAAGGGTTTGAATAGCTTTAAAACAGAAAGACATTCCATCAGATGGTTTAAGTTACAGTTTAATGGAGCCGTGCATTCAGATAGCCACTCTATATTTTATTCCCCCAAAGCCACAATTACTGTGCGGCTGAGTAGGGTGAATAAAACACCAGTGCAGTCAGCGGGCTGTTTCTTTTTTCTCCGCGGCATGGCATGCCGCTGCGTCATGCTGTTTTGCAGATTCAGCAGATGTTTTTATGAGCAGAATAACCACAACAGGCATAAATGTGGGCATTTCCTAACCAACACGGAGAAGACGTTTTCAAGGGAGGACTTATGAAATGGGCTTTTCTAAACCAACATCCTTCCAGCTCAATAATATAATTATGGTTATTTTATTGTGCCTTCTGCCATATTTCAACAAACAACCATATCGTGTGTGTTTCCTCGGGGTACTGGAGTCTTAAAATTATAGGAAAAATTTACCCCAAAACCTTTTTTTTTTTTAATCATTTACTCATCCTCACGTCATGTCATATCATTATTTTCATATTTCACATACTAAAGCATAGACAGACCATAACTTTTTGCACACATTCAAATGCTCAATCTTAGCGTAAGGTTTGACATGTACATCTTGGTCTGTTCATCACACAAATCTATTGTATAACTTTAGAAGGCATTACATATAGTGCACAAGTCATGTGGACTTCTGATATGGTGCTTTTTATGCATTTTGGAGACAAAAATGGGACATTAACATCACTGACAACCATTTGAATGGCTGCAACTTAAATCCCAATCTGTTTAGCACACAAATCTATCACTTGACTTCAAATGACTGTACAAATCTTATGTTTTATTTGATTTTATTCTATTTATTTTTTTGTTTGTTTTGTTTTGCTTTTTTATGTCATACTTGAGAGGATGCAACTATATCTTGACAAATTTCGGTTCTTTCATCACACATAAATTATATGACTTCAGAAGGCATCGAGTGTACAATTGATACTGATTAATGATATGATACTTTTTCTATTTTGGAGGGGGAAAAATGACAAATTAACGTCATTGACAATCATTTTTTGTGCCATATTTGAGTGAATGCAGCTTAAATTTCAGTCTGTTCATCACACAAATCAATTATATGACTTCAGAAGACAGTGCACAAGTCATATGGATTACAGATATTATGCTTTTTGTCATTTTGAAACACTTTATTATATTGGAAAGAGTGTTTGGTTCATTTGCAGTTTCCCCATTCTGCAGAAGTCATACTGGTTTGAAGTTATGAAATGAGTAAATGAGGACAGACTTGTAATTTTTGGCTGAACTATCCCTTTTAACACAATCCCTGCACTTATTCTAAGTTGATTTCAGGATCGATTATTTGTCACCCCATCCATTCAAACGTACGCCTTCATTAATGCAGGCTGTATTGTTATTCAAAAGCGCCTGGCAAATTAATTTAACGTAATTGAACCGCGCTACCCCTGATGTCGCATGGAGCGAATGCCAGCGACTGGCAGTGCATCTCAATAGCTTCCTCTTCATGGCCTCTGCGTATCCCGAACTTGGTATTCCCCGTCATGCCAGTGGAAAATCCATTCCTGTCGCTGCAAAGTGGGCCAGTAAAATCCATCCCTCTTTGTTGATCAAGTGACATCCTGCTCCTCTGAAGTGCAGAGAAACCTCAAAAAGCCTTGTCTCCTTAATGTCCTCTTGACTTTCTCTTGTTTAGTTGTTTGTCAGCTTGAACGTACCTCCCTCTCGCTCTCTGGGTCATCTTAAAAGGCATGATGGGAGGTCAACAAGGCAAAGCTCTCTGCTCAATTACAGAGAATGTAATGCTTCTGCTAAAGAGCAAAGTGCTGAAGCAATGTGAGTTTTGTGCCTGATTTGATCAATCTAACAATTGTGTTAACCAGTTTATTGACAACTGATATCCTAAAAGGGACCATACCATTACTATTTACATTTTTGGACATCTTCCTATGTTTTTGGATGAATACATAATGGTATATTACTATGTGATCATTTGGTATTTATCACTGTTTTTGTATAGTTCATTTAAAAGGTTATAGAATGACCACGTATAAGAATATGGCAATCATTTAGAATCAAAGTCAGTCTATTATCAATTTCAAAATGATAAAAGTACCAAAATATTACTTTTTAAACATAAGGTACCATGGTAATCATTCAGTACCATGGTATTTATGATAGTTAAGAATGTTTCTGTATATTTAATTAAAATCACCATAGAATTATGGTATTTTTTTTTCGTACATGCACTAGTGCAATCATTTATTTTCACAGTCAGCCTGTCATCAATATCAAAGTAATTCAGTGATTGCAATTAATTTCATATTGTAATCATTCATGGAATTTATCATAGCACATTACCACTGAATTACCTTTTTTTTTTTTTTACATGTACTGTGGTGATACTACAGTTTATGAATCAGTCTTATTCATATATATATATATATATATATGTAGGGTTTAAATTGGGCTGGGGCCGTCCGGGGTTTGAGCCCCGGCACATTGACTCCGGGGCTCGACATTAACGCTTCATTAAGCATCCTGAGATAAAAAATCAAAATGAAAAGTTTTTATATTTAAAATACAGTTAGTTAGGCAACATCACACAACGTTTTCACCATTACGACTGTTTAATAGTTCAATAAACTGTTCAATAAGCAAGTACAATAATATTAGGTCACTTACATTTTAGGCGGAACCACAGCGCACATACACATATATACAACCATCAATATTGTGTCTGTGGAAACTGTTCCATGATAATTCATCAACCATTCAGTAATCCATAAAACAAGAAAATAATTATCATAAATGTTCAATATGATCAGAACCCATTTTCATTAAGTCCTGGAAAAGACACAATAAAAGCACACTCACATTAAAATTTCACAATCGCAGTTGAGCTGCAGTCGGAACAGCTAAATTGGCAATAAAAGGCAAACAGAGAGGAGTGGTGATTAGATGGCACCTTCAGGTGTGGTAACGGGCCTCTGGTGGAGTATTAGGCCACACTGGATTAGCAAAAACAGCCCATAAAACATAACACACTCACAAACTTGACATGGAAAGTCCTGCTGGCTGAAGCAAATTTATTACTGTTTTCCAGCGTCAGAGCACCATTTCTAGTAACCTCTGCTGTTCAGGAGTGAAAGTACACTGGAATCGTAACACTCATAATTATAGAATTATATTACAGGATGATGTTTAACACAACAGAACATGGATGATAAGTAAATGTAAAGTGGAGATTACCTCTAGTAATGAAAATGAATGTAATGAAAAGTTTAATGTATAATATATACAAACACACACACACACACACACACATATAAACACACTTTTATAATTATTACACAATATATTATTTGAAACCTGATAATAATTAGTTAGATTTAATGCGTTCAATTATATATTTATATTATATTATATATTAAATATGGTTTGTAAATATATTTAAAAAGTTTTCATTATGTGTGTGTGTGTAATTATAATAATACTAATAATAATAGTAACAATACTAAATATATATTATATATTAACTATTTTAACTATAAACATTACTACTTGTTATCAGGTTTTGCTATAATTCTCCACTTGTAAGTTCTATAATGTAAAAAAAAATATTAAAATATATAAATTTAGATAATATACATATACATTAGCATTTCAAAGTGATTAAACATTGTTTAGATAACCTAAAACTGCATGCAAAGCCGCTGTCAGTGATCATGTAGCTTTTGTAGACATACATGTGGTTTGTTTTGACAGACCGTGTTTGAAAGAAAGGTTGAGAATGTAAAATGAACAAAAAATAAATTTTAGTCATTTTAGACTAGCAGTCTGGCTAAAGTCAACAGAGAGCTTGTCCAGTTTAACCCTATAAAGCCTTTCATAAAGCGAGCTGTCCTGATAGGTCTTAATGGCTATTTGCACAGTATTGATTGGAAGACTACGATTGCTTTAAGTAATGCAAGCTTTTAGAGTGCCAAAAGAAATGAATAATGCTAAACACTATCTACAAATGGCTCCGCTAATAAGAGTGTAGGGTAAAAATGCTTAAGTGCTAATGAGGCATTGCTAAGCCAGTGAACACAGCCATTATCACCAGCGCTAGTGCCATCATGACTGCATATTGACATCAGCAATCCAACACAGATCTGTATTGATAATGTTTTGCTGTTGGATAAGGTGATTTTTATTTTATTTTATTATTTTATTTGTTGTTGATTTTAAACATCATATAGCAATTACATCATATAACAGTTTCATAAATTGCATTTTTCCCACAATTATGCAAAATAAAAAAGCTCACTTTAACTTCAGCTTGATCTGAAATTATGATGTTATTATGACTGTTTCTTTTATTTATGTAATAGACTATTACTATACAAATTGTTGTCTCTTTTTAAAGCACAAATTCCTATAAAAACCATAAAATAATAAATAAGTAAACACACACACACACATCCATCCCTTTTGTTACATAAAAAGCAGGATGCAGGATGACCCAACTAATTGTGAGTTCTACAAATGCAGATGTAACAATGCAATAAGATTTATCTTTATGACAACTTCAATTGCACTTTGGAAGATGAAAACAAACAAGTACAGAGATGCCATCAAATATTTGGCGGAGCTACAGCAATTCAAGATGTTACGGACGATAAGCATCACTATTCTAAACGTCAAAAAAATAATACTATGAGAATGTGCCATCTGTGCCACAAAGTCCCTCAGACAAAGGACAGGGCAGACTGATACTGTGTTCACTGTCCCATCTGTGCTCATGTTATAAGACCGTTCCCTTATGAATTGGTTCACCCTAAAATATTCACAAGGGAGATAAATATAATGAGTATCTCAATTTTTCATTAACACACAATAATGGCATTGATGATGTGGAACAGTTTAACAGAGTTAAATCCATCATGAAATTTAGTCTTACAATTTGTATAATTTTTTGTATTTGAACAAGCTCTGTTGTAAACCATAGTGAGCTGCCTATATAGACAGCATAGAAGTAGTTTTTTGTGGATAAAATAAAAGTCAGTGGGGTCCAAAAATATTTAACCCCACTGACCTTAAAAAAAAAAAAATGTCTCACAAAACTAAAATGAGAATTTACGTTATTCTAATATAATATTCTGATCTATTCTGAGCATATTTAATTACATAGGTA
>NW_015634011.1:827979-845253 GCF_001515625.1 Sinocyclocheilus rhinocerous
ATATATATATATATAAGTATACAGTATGTATACATACATAATTAAATCATATACTAATTAATGAATCAAGTCGTGCAATATTGTGGCAGATAATTAAACTACTAAATAGCGATGCCATATTAAAGTGGCAGTTCACTTTGGCTGTGATTCTGAAGTTTGAGTTGCAAAAAGAAAATATTAAATCTTGGCATGGAATAACAACCATTGGCAATACTTGAAAGTTGAGAACAATATATTGTATACTGCTTATGAAGTAAGGAAAAACAACTAATCATGCTGTAAAGTCTCACAGGTCAATCAGGATCCTTTCATTAGACCATCTGGTTCTTTGATAAGCAAAAACACCACGTTTAAATGAAAGGGACCAATGCATGTACAACATTTTCTCTTCAGTATCAGAAATCAGATGCTCTAGCATGCAACCAGAAAGCAGGTGTTCCTTGTTTCCTTTGAGCATCATGCAAATGTGTTCCTCCGTGACAGCGGCAAACACGAGACGAGGGGAACTGCTTCACACAAGCATGTGACGGCATTGCTCAAGCAGAAGATGAGGCGTTCATTTCAGCGGCATCATGGGAGGCGATATGTGCGCTTCCTCTGGGCCTGACCCCTCTGTTCTAGCAGTCTGGGATTTATTTTATTTTATTTTTTTCTGCATGAATATTTAATAGCTCCCAACCATGCAGCGCTGGCTTTTTTTCATGTGCACACAGAACCTTTGGGAAGATCCTGAAAGCGTCTTTATGTTGATACGCCGCAGTTATGTCATCCATCCAATTCAGCGCTTTCATATTTTTTGCTGTATTGTTAATCAAATAAATGCAACCTTGGTGAGCAGAATAGACTTTTTTTAAAAACATTAAAAAAAAATCTTACCGACCCCAAACATTTGAACAGTAGTGTACAAATTAATATGTCGATTGGCAAAATTTCTGTGTAATGACACCAATGAAAGGACTCCTTTGTCCTGTGTTTGTGCTGCAGTGTTTAGAATAGTTTGCAATGTAGCTTGAGTTTGGTTGGAATACAAGACAAGAAAGTATGACAGTTGACTATTTTAATATTAACAAAACATACATCAATCTTTAATTTCTGTACTCCAAAGGGGGACATTGAACAAGTTTATTTACAGAACAAAGGCCTAACGGGGAGCTCAAAATTCAATTTTGTATCAAACTGTACACAGTGTTTTTAAAAATGAGGGTCTTGGTATTCAGGGCAAGAGATTTGAACACACTGAATTTATCTTCTTTCTGGACTTCTGATAATTGTGCCTGTATTGTTCTTGTGTTTATTTTAAGAGATTTCTGTGGTGCTCATGTTAATATGCTCACAATACCAAACATGTTTGCCAGTAGGGTTGAAATTACTTGGCGTAAATGTAAGTGATGCAAAACTGAATTTTCAGCATCATTACTCCAGACCTCGGTGTCACATAATCCTTCAGAAATCATCCTAATATACTGATGTCCTGTTCAAGAAACATTTCATATTATCAGTGTTGAAAACAGTTGTGCTGCTTCATATTTTGTGAAAAATGCTAAAACCATGTGAGAAGCTGTCTCTCTAAATCATGCCCTTTAAAGTACTGCTTGTAAAAAAATCCATCAATACATTTCAAAACAATTACTGCTGGACACAGTGTGTGTGTGTGTGTGTGTGTGTGTGTGTGTGTGTACCTACTTAACCATATTTTGGGGACAAATTTGTACCCAAAAGTGAGCTAAACCTGACAAATGTGTGTGTGTGTACAGGTTTTTCTACACTGGTGGGGACTTAATCCTGAATACACACCAACTCATTGGGACTTGTGTCACCGTGGGGACCTAAATTGAGAAGCTTATAAATCATACAGAATTAGTTTTTTTTTAGATTGTAAAAATGCATAAAGTTTTCTGAGAGGGGTAGGTTTAGGTGTAGGGTTGGTGTAGGGCGATAGAAAATAGGCGATAGGGGAAGTCGGGGCCTAATGGTTAGAGAGTCGGACTCGTAACCCAAAGGTTGTGGGTTCGAGTCTCGTACCGGCAGGGATTGTAGGTGGGGGGAGTGAATGTACAGAGCTCTCTCCCACCTTCAATACCACGACTGAGGTGCCCTTGAGCAAGGCACCGAACCCCCAACTGCTCCCCGGGCGCCGCAGCAAAAAAATGGCTGCCCACTGCTCCGGGTGTGTGTTCACTGCTGTGTGTGTGCACTTTGGATGGGATAAATGCAGAGCACTAATTTCGAGTATGGGTCACACATGTCACGTCACAAAATACAGTTTGTACAGAATAAAAACCATTACACCTATGGAGAGTCCCTACAAGGATAGTTAACCAGACGTGTGTTTGTGTAAACATGAAAATGGATTTCTTTCAACCTTTATGCCACATATTTGAAAAATATGTAGTTGTGAACATCAGTTATTATCATATTAGCTGTTCAAAAGACATACTTTTCTACTAGATAGACAGGATCTTAACCCATTTAAATCTGCTTCAAGAGGCATGTCCACTTCTGTAGTCTATCAGTTAAAGGAATATTTCACCCAAAAATGAAAACTGTACTCACCCTTCAGGCCATCCAATATGTAGATGAGTTTGTTTCTTCATTGAAACAGATTTCAGATTGTTAGCATTATCAGTTGTTCACCAGTGGATCCTCTGCAGTGAATGGGTGCCGTCAGAATGAGAGTCCAAACAGCTGATAAAAACATCACAATAATCCACGAGTAATCCACACAACTCCCAGTCCATCAATTCTGAAGTGAAAAGCTGCGTGTTTGTAACATTAAGACATGTTTAACTTTAAACTTAAAACGAGTCTTCTATCCATAATATCATTTTCTCCAGTGAAAAAGTTGTCTTGTCTGAATCAGGGGAGATCCAAAACTGATCTAAACAAATATGTGGGTGGATTTTGATGTGAGAGGAAAATATGGGATGGACTTTTTCACTGGATGAAGGATTATTATGGATAATGGACTCAGAAGCAACGGTTTGAAGTTAAAAACGTCTTGGATTTGTTTATTACAAACATATAGCCTTTCTCTTCACAAGACGTTAATTGACGGACTGGAGTTGTGAGGATTACTTGTGGATTACTTGTGTTTTTATCAGCTGTTTGGACTCTCATTCTGACGGCACCCATTCACTGCAAATGATCCATTGGTGAACAAGTGATGTAATGTAAAATTCCTCCAAATCTGATCCCATGAAGAAACAAACTCATCTAAAAGAAAACTCTTGTCATTTTTTGGGGGGAAATCCTTGTTTAAAGTGTTGTGATTAACAATGCTGAAAGATGTAAAGGGAAACCAGACAATTTAGTTAGTGCACTTGACAACAAAGCAGTTGTTTTCTCTTCTTATGTGCTTAACTCTTACTGTTTTGCTAGCGAAACTGGCTGTAATTAAAATGTTCAGCTAAACGTTAAAGCTCTGCGCTGATATATGAACGTCCACAGTGACAGGCACTAAAAAGAAAGAAGCTACATGACGTGCAGCTCATCCTGTTGGGGTTGGCTTTCAGCTCTTGACAGGGAACGCCAAGAAGACGGGTTGTAAAAAGCGCTGAATTAATGTGGAGGGTCGGGCTTAGCGGTGTCAGTCGGTTCAGTGGCGCTTTCATGAGAAAGCAGATGACTAGACAGTGCAATGTGAGGACCATCTCGTCTGGATACATGCATGTGTTTATAAAGGCGTTTTGACATAGTGATGGCAGCTTTCCAAGTCATGCTCTTAATCGGGATGTCCAATGGCTGCAGTGCTCATTTCAGGAGTTTGTTCACAAAGTCAAGAAGAGTACCAAGAAGAAAATGGTTTCACCATGGCATTTTCATTCTAAACATACTGGAAACGCAAATAAATACGTAACAGTCATGTTGACATGATTCTGACTAAGGTAGGGGTTTGGGGAAAATAGATGAAATATAAATATTTTGTAACATTATAAATGTCTTTAATGTCACTTTTAATCAGTTTAATGCGCCATTGCTGAATAAAAGTATTCATTCATATATATATATATATATATGAAATTATTGAAAATTATTGAAAACTTTTGAGAAGTAATCTATGTACAACCAAATACTGATTAAATAAATAAATAAATAAATAAATCCCAGCTAGTTACATTGAATTTTATTCATTTTTGCACATACACTGAACAAAATTATAAACGCAACGCTTTTGTTTTTGCCCCCATTTTTCATGAGCTGAACTCAAAGATCTAAGACTTTTTCTATGTACACAATAGGCCTATTTCTCTCAAATATTGTTCACAAGTCTGTCTAAATCTGTGTTAGTGAGCACTTCTCCTTTGCCGAGATAATCCATCCACCTCACAGGTGTGGCATATCAAGAAGCTCAAAAGTGTTGCGTTTATAATTTTGTTCAGTGTAGGTAGTTGATTAAAGCAATAACTCTTTGCAAGTCATATTAAAGCAATAACTCTTTATAATAAGGATCAGGATTTTAATTTATATGTATGTATTAAGGGAAAGTGTATATTTGTAGATGGCATTATTGGTTTACCATTTTTAATTTAGGCATTTTAATTTTTTGCCTTCACTAGTTAATTTGAATTGGTCGTGCAGTGTGGCAGATTATTATAAAAAATGAATAAATAAATATACACATGCATTGCAAAAAATTGGTGTAGAAACAATGTTCACTCAGAAATTCCTTGTAAGTTTCACAATTAATTACAAAGAAACAAGTAACACTGAATTAAATGTGAAATGTTGAAGTAAAACGTACTCCAATAATTGTTGTATTAACAACTTTGAAACATCTTTTTTTTTTACTGTGTACATTCCATATAGTCTCTTTAATAAGTTTAATAAAAATATTTTTAAAAAGTTATAAAAAAAATAAATGAATAAAAAAAATAATAATAATAAAAATGAAGACAAAAACTGTACTAAAATCCAGTTTAAATTGGTTTTAGATGGCATTTAGCATGTCACACCGCAGGACACGTCAAGTCAACACCCACATGCAAATGCACTCAGTTGGAGTTCAATTGATTTCTGTTGAGCAAATTTCATAACTCAGGTTTTTATCAGTCGAATATCATCTCGGACGAAATGCCACTCGCATGCTGTTTGTATACAGAACGCCAGGGGACGTGTTCCTCACTGTGAATAACACAAACAGTGAAACATCACGCTGTGTAATCCCCCGTCCAATTAGCCAAATCCACTCCACACTTCTAATCTATAGCAGGATGAGAGGAGCGCATTAACACGACTGTGCTCTTTCCCGTTGGGAGGAAGGAGTGCAAGAACAAATAATCCTAATGAGGAGCTCTGACCTATACAAGGCTCAGATTTTCACATGGCTCTGCCTGCTAACACTGTTCTGAGGGGTCGTGGTGGGCCCCCGAACTTCACAAGGAATGCTTGAGGGGACGTGATTCGCCAGCCATTTGATCAGATGCTAAGAAGGGTCACCAAAGCCGGCCTTATATGAAGCGGCGAGGGTGCATTTGGTATGTGGAGCTGAAAGCGAGTGGCTTGCATGACTGGTTCAACTGGCATTTGACATCACTTCCAAGATCTCGGGCTTCGGGGATGGGTGAGCTGTAGACACAAGAGACGAGGCTGTAAACTTGGTTTTCACTGTTAAAGAAGTCGGAAGTGCCTTTTAACTTTTAACATTGTAAATGCTTAGTTCAGGTCAGCTCGTGAAATACTGCAGTGTGATGTATTTCCACATAAAAACAGGATATTAAAATATAGGATGGAATTTTAAGCTTTTGTAAATAATAAATTTACAGAAATGTAAAAGAAACATATGTTCATGGGTTTTTATATTGAGTGATTTTGAAAGATTTTTGACTCCACTGGTATTTTTGATAAACTTTATATGTAACTTAACAAGTGAAACAGGATTTATTTATTTACTTATAATATAATGTGCACTAATGAACTGTGCATGATAAGAACCAGAACATGTATTATGAAAGTACTTTTAGAAAGACTTTATACAATAACTTAAATAATGTGCATTAGCGTGCCACGGGAAAAGAGAAGATTTAAAATCATACTGACTTTCAGTAACAATGGCAATAACATCAGAAAATATATTGTGTGTTTTATTGCACTGAAATTATCTGCAAACTGCAATGTGAACAATCCTTCAACATAGCAATCATTTCAAAAGGATCTTTTGTTTGCTATGATTATTGCATGCCCTTTGCAGTCTTCTCCATAATTAATTATCCTGTTATTCTAGTCATGCAATCCTTAACATATCATTACGTAGGTAAGGACCTCACAGCATTGTTGGGGTTGGGGGGACTCAACAGGGAATAAAATCATTATAAATTGGGACATGTCATTTCCTAAACTTTCTAATAGAGGGCAGTTGCAGGGGAATTTTGAAGGTTGAAAGTCGCATGTAGACCTGGCCAGCAATGATGGGTCCTGCTTAGATTCCCCTGTGAGCCAGAGAACTATCATAAATGGTACCGAGCACATTTCGAACCACAATGATGGATTGTACCCACCAAACATTTCCTCCTATTTTAAGTGAAAAGGAGTCCAGAGGCTAAACTCCATATAGGCACATTTATATCCATTTGATATAAAACAGACTGTTCTGACCCACCTATTCTTATGACATATGTTCAAAAATGAATAGCAGATAGCAAACATGCACCAATTGAAGTGATATAGCCAGAGAACCAGAAATTATTTTAAACTGAAGATTTGTTCTTTTGTGTGTTGATCTGCTTTGATTCTGTCATTTAAATTTTTCTACACACACACACACACACACACACACACACACACTTTGAAAAAAAGTTTGCTTACTCTACCAAACCAGCTAATTTTGGTTAAGCAAAGAACAGACTTGTAGTTGAATTAATTAGACTACATTACATGAAAAATAAATCAATTTATGACTTTTTCCTCTACTCTGGCTAGTTACTGCCATACTACTGCCATAGTAATTACAGCGACGCATTCACAGAAAATAAGGATGCTCTTCTACGGATAACACAGTATGACATCTCAGCTGTTGTTGTCTAGACTGTTACAGAAAATGCCCTGATGCTTTCTGAATGAGTTCTACAGATGAATAATACACCACCTTTTCCCACATTTTGACTGCAAATAAATGTACTCACCTTCAAGTCATTCCAAACCTGTATGACTTTGGCCGAGTATAAAATGAAATTTTTTATTATCAATTTATTTATTTTAATTTTAAACTTTGAACTATTCCTTTAAACCTCTCTAATGCTTTAGCCCATAACATCTTGTCATTGAGGAGCTGTAGATTTGCTCGTAACCCACGTGTCGAGCCGTGGCACATGTAGGGAATGATGCCCAGCGTTCAGACTCTGCTGTCTGGCTGTTGTTGAACTCGGACTCATGTTGAGCAATGGGGCCCAAGTGAATAACAGTTCCTGCCCTTAACTCATCCCTTCTGGCAGGCCTGTGTGCTAATGATCTGTGTGGCCGAATGGTTAGATGATCCGCAGCCTGTCCCAGCGCGCAATTCTTGCCCAATATACAGCCACTCACTTACCGCTAACATAAGGCTTCTCTTAATACACAGCACGTATTTTAATACACCTTTGAAACATGAGTTGGTTTATTTATTCATATGCATGCTTGGCACGCTCTCTACTGTCTGGGGAGTCTTTCTATCTCTCTCTCTCTCTCTCTATCTCTCTCTCTCAGAGGTTCAGCAGCATCTAGTGGTCTTGCTGGAAAGAAATGTTTGTGTGAATAACATTTATTTTTCTCACCGTTGCCTTAGTGGTGTTTATGCAACGTCCTGCAAAACAGTAGTTGCTGAATAGTACCTTTTCTCAAATCTGTTTGTGCAAATCATTATGCTTTCTTTGGTTTTGCTCTGAATACATGCAAATAAATAAATGTATAGTTGCATGCATTCATGAAACACGGGCAGAACAAACTTGTGTGTGAATTTATCATAAAAATGCATAAATTGAAACTGGATGAATGCAATAGTAAGTTAAAAGTAATGTAAGCATTTTGCAAACAATATAAAAAGTACTTGCGTAAGTTGAAACGATCTATGTGATATCACAGTTTACATTATAATGGTTTTATGAATTAACACATAACTATAAAACAGATTGCTACAATTTATGTAAGAAAGATTTTATAAACAATCTATGTAGAACGCTAAAATGATTAGTCTTAAGGCCCATTCACAACAAGGACGATAACTATAATGATAAAAATATAGTTTTACAAATATGATGATAATGGCACAGAGGAACAATATCATGGGAATCACGTGTATTACTATTTATTTTTTCCAGATGATGAGTGATAAAAACATTGACAGCCAATCAGAATACATCCTGCTTTAAAAAACTCAAGCATTTAAAGCGACAGACATCAAAACTGCAGTGTGTACTTATAATGAACAAAATGTTACCTTGCGTGGTGTGGATGCTAATGTAGTTACCATTTATGTTGTGATACTTTATTTACCCATTTATGCAATAACATATTTTAAATGTTTGATAATGTAACTTGCACAGAATTTGTGAATCATTATACCAACAGTTTGCGAAGAAATACATTTTAGTCATCCTTCATACATGAGGCATGTACTTTACAGTTTGTGTGAAATATTTGAAATGAGCCGTATTATTTTTTTTATTGTTTTATTTATAATTATTTTTTGTATTACAAATTTTCATTTAGATTTTTAATAATTACTTTAAATGCATAAATTGAAAAAGCATTAATTTTTCTGTTGTTTCTTTTTTACAAAATAGTTTTTATTATTATTATTTGTAATTAATTATTAATTTTTATTACAAAATATTTTTAATTACTGTAAAATCATAAATGATTTGTGAGAAGCATTCTTTTTTCTGTTGTTTTTTATTTTGTTTTTAATCAAATGTATAATTATTATTTTTATTTATTTATTTATTTGTATTACAAGATGTTTATATATTACTGTAAAATCATACATTATTTGTGAGAATAATTATTTTTATAATTATTATTTTTTTATTTTTTATTTTTTTGTGTGTGTGTGTGTGTGTGTGAGACTTACCATGGCTATCATGGTCAGTATGTAAAGAGAAATGTATCATCCATTTATTTGTTACATAAAGTTAATCTAATCCCATATGTACCCAGTCTAACAAAAACATCACCATATATGTATCATATATGTACATTATACATATATAACATAGCAACTATCTTTGCTGTACATTTCACTGTTGTGTGTTTATCTCGACAGCCTCATAAAGCATCCATGCTAAGGTGTTAATATCAGTATCCAGCCTAACACCTTGTGAATGCTAACCAAAAGCACAGTGAAACTGCTCCAGATCTCTGCAGGCCATGCACACAGATTAGCACTTCAAAAAGGGCAAAGCGGTCTCCAACTCTGACATGCCGTCAATACACATTCTTTAATGTCGTGCCTCTGGCTGTTGCTGTTGACTCCGCAGATAACCTCGGCGTCATTTAGCACAGCTTATTTCTGCAGAACGTGACATCCAGCACCTTTTAATCCAATTATGTCATTATTATATGTCAGAAACCTAATATACTCGCATGATGACAGATACAGGATGTGTACATGTTTCCTGTGCCAACAAGAATTAATGTGAATTAGCATGGGATATTTATGGCAAATTGCATAATGATTATTCCAGGGCTCTGGTACTCAAACATGTCTAATATCAGAAAATAACTAAAAAACAACAACTCCACATCAAGGATCAAAGCTGCGTTCAACACAATAAAAAATACAATAGTAAATTCCTGACAGTAATGAAGTACAATCTTTTCCTCTTGTTTTCCAGTAATATATATATATAAGCAAGATCGATTTGCTCTGAATTTACTTTTCAGAAAGGATATTAAAGGAATAGTTCACCCAAAAAGGAACATTTGCAGAAGATTTACTCACCCTCAGGCCATTCCAAGATGTAGATGAGTTTGTTCATCAGAATAGCTTTGGAGAAATTCAGCATTACATCACTTTCTCACCAATGGATCCTCTGCGGTGAATGGGTGCCGTCAGAATGAGAGAACAAACAGCTGATAAAAACATCACATTAATCCACCAGTAATCCACATGACTCCAGTCCATTGATTAATATCTTGTTAAGTGAAAAGCTGTGTGTTTGCAAGAAGCAAATCCATCAAGACGTTTTTAACTTTAATCAGCTGTTTGGACTCTCATTCCGATGGCACCCATTCACTGCAGAAGATCATATTGATGTAATGCTACATTTCTCCAAATTTGTTTGCATGAAGAAACAAACACATCTATAACTAAAATGATAAATATAATATGTTTAAAAATGGTTCTAATCATTCTGGAATTAAAAATACTTCACATAGAATGCTAAAATAATTGAGAATTGTGCTGAAACCCTAACACGAGTCACGCGACAGGACCTTTATTACCTCCTAGAGTAGCATTTACAGTATCTTGCATCAGATCAGTCAGAACCCTGCACTGATAAGCATCAATCTGTTTACTTTCTGGAGTGTGGTGCATTTCATTAATAAAATCAATATACACACGTCTGAAGCTCTGGGCCCAGATTTGGTGATGTACCAGAAGGCAAGACTTTATCGATGATTCTGTAATGTCTCAGCACAACCTAATTTTCTCTTGCACAAAAGGTAGTAACAGTATAATGTAGATAAATAATAGAATATGCCTTTGGTTGATTGAAGACCGTCTGGGGCCATTTTACTTTGACCTAGAAGGTACACCTCATACAAACCAGAATAAGTGAGTATATTATCTACTAAACCCTCGATGGAAGTTTTTTTAAAGGAATCTGTTCATCTTCACTAGGTTTAGCTACACAGAAAGAATAGGTTAGCACATTTTCTGTGGAAAAAAACTTGCACCATGATTCTAGGCTAATGCTAGGGTAATCTTGCAAGGTGAATTTATAGTATTTATTGTACTATTTTGTTTTATGGTCCATCTAGGAAGATTAAACGATCTAATCGCTTAGAAAAAGTAACAGGCCACATGAAACATTCATGTCTTTACCACTAACGCTGTGGACCGAGTTACGAAACAAACTGTATTATTCAAGCAATATCACACGAGCAAGAGCGTTTGTTTACAGCAGTTCAATAAACAAGAAGTTAATATTGAGTAACTTAAAGTTTTGACACACTACCACTAGTTAGTTTGTATATTGTTGCTCCACCAATGAAAATAGTTCCAGAGTTGTGTGTCTCCGAGCAAGAGAAACATGTTTTCTTCCTGAATGATTCAGCATTTCTGAGCGAATCAATTGAATGAATGATTCAATGACTCACTCACAAAGACAGTCAGGTATTTTGTCCCTAAGTGAATCTGTGTTTGTGAATGCTTCAGTTCATTGGTTAAGTGTAGGGATGAAATGGTTACCGGTTTGACAATAAACCACGATAAAAAGTCCTGACGGTTAGTATTACCGTTTCATGTTTCACATTTTTGAAAAACCCGCTGTAAATACTGCTCAGCAAATGCAAAGTTAGTAACAGTCTCACGCAGATGCAACATGCAGCATAGGTTTCATTTTATGTGAAAACATGATGGAAGGCAGAGTGCAGAGAGAAATTATATGAAAGAATGTTTGAATGAATGAATTAAATGAATGCATAAGGGGGAGCTGACAGTATTTAGAAAAGTTTCCAAGGTTTGCTTTTCATCTTCCCCCTGTGTAATGTCTTACCTCTTAATAAAGTAGTGTTTTATAAGTGCATCACTGCTTTGTTTACAGAGGTTACTAGAAAACAGCTCTATTCCTGCTTTTCCATATGCGCCACCTACTGTCAGACAGTTGATTTACATATTCATTCAGCCTGTCTGCCATTTTTTTCAGACCAATGCAACAATTTGACTACATTTTTGCTGTAAATCGAAAATCTACAGCAAAATGTTGCTGTAAAAATCTGTAAACCCGTTGATGAAAACAAGCTAATATGCATTCTAAAAATCTCAACACTTCAAATAATAAGGTAGCCTTAGAATTATTTATGAAGCAGGTAAAATGCCTGTAATTAACTCATCCTTTTCTTAAAATGATTTAAAGGCTGAAATGCGATGTTTTTCATTTTATAAAACTTTTTTTTTTTTTTTTTTTTTGAACATAGTACATTTTAGTGGATAGTACAAGGTGTATGTCACCCAAACAATATATTTTTGTTTATTTAAAATATGGCCATCATTTTTAATGTTATTATTTTCATGTTTATAAAAACAAAAAGTGCATAATGTTGCTAATTTTATTTGTCATTTGTGTGTGAGTATGTTTTGAACCTTTCCAGCACATTTTAACAATAAAACGTGAGCATTCATTTCTAGTTAAGCTTTGCTCCTGAATGAATCATTGTTTTGAACGAATTGATTAAATTAATGACTGAATTAATCAGTTTAGTGAATGATTCCATAATAGGCTAATAAAGATAGCGAGTTGTTTTGTTCATAACTGAATCAGTGTTTTTAAGCAAATTGTTTGAATGAATCACTGACTCACTTGTCTCCACTTACTGGTGCAATGATGTAACTCGCAGAAAGAGTCACTGAAAAGACTGTAATTGTAATTTTATTATAATTTTAAGAAATAATAATAGTGATTCTTGCCTTAACAAGCACTGCTAGCCAATAAATAGTAGAAATATTGTGCATGTAAGATGGCGCCGACGCTGATGGCTGCCTCCGTGGCGTGCTCCGCAGTTGTTTTTATGTTTTTGTTAGTTTGTCCTGTCTTGTCTAGAAAGTTGAAGAACAGCAACCATTTAATAAGGCATGTTATGAGTGAAATAGACAACCAGTGACACGTCTAACAACTGACTAGACATTTCTAGGCAATTTTTTACAGATAAATCTTGGCATAATGCCTGCAAATAAGTCCAATTTATGAACCTCTCACTACGCCATGGTGGGTTGAGAAGAGATTCCAGAGATCCCGTTCAGTCAGTTTGAAAATCAGTCCTTCTGGTTGGTACAGAAAATACCATCACAACCACCTGGTCCCCATTGAATTATCTAACAGTGTTGAAACTGAAAAAGTGAACTGTGCGGCGAGCCAGAATGAGATTTCCATGCAAATTGTTCCATGCTCATCTTTCCCTCCTTTATAATAATCCCAACTCAATCCATCCCCCAGTTCAAACTGTGCCTAAATCTTCATTCTCTCTATGCATTTTTGTGGTGTTGCATATGCTAATCTGATTCTCTGTGTTTGATTCCAGGTGATCGACATTAAGGAGAAGCTGAAGGAGTCGAAGAAATTCTGGTCGTCGCTGCCAGACAGCATCTGTGCAGAGGACGAAATGACTGACCCAGATGAGGAGCAGTGCTGGAACAGTCACACAAAGGGAAGGTACGACGGTCACCTTCAGACACAGATTCCCTTGGGTCACATTGCAGATTGTTGTGTTTCAATGACACTTTCCATGGTAATTGTTTTAGCAATATTAGGTAATAGGCAAATACAAAACACACTGTTGGCACAATACAAGGTTGCGGTAGATTGTTCAATAAATCCAAATAAATGTATTGAAACAAATTAATTTCAAATATAATTTACCCTTCTATTTTTATTCTTTTTTAAAATTTTATTCTAGGCAGAAACTGGTTGCATAGTGTTTTGGTTTATAATATTCAATATTATAATCATTCAAAATAAATTTATTTTAAATTATAAGAGAAGTTTGACTATCATTTTTGAAAATTCAAGCTTGCATCACAGGAATATTATGAAAAATTACATTTTAAATATACTCAAATAGAATATTGTAATAATAATTAACAGTATTACTGTCTTACTGTATTTTTGCCTTGGTGAACAAAGGAGACTTCTTTAAAAAAAAAAATCACTTACCGACCCCAAACTTTTGAATTGTTGTGTATATTAATAATATATGAAGTTGAGCTGTTTGGAACATCTACATTGACAAGCTGTTATTAAGCACATTAATTTAGTGTGATTGATTTGTTTTTTTTTTTAAATGGGGCAAGACTCAGAAAAAAACAATGAGACACAATGAAATGTGTATATATATATTGTGTGTGTGTGTGTGTGTGTGTGTGTGTAGAATAAAAAGCAATTAAACCTTTTGAATGGATTGAGAGACCTGTGGTTTTAAAGTAGCTTCAGTTCATCTCACTTCATCTCATTGGAATATGCCATGATGTCTGTCACTCCGTCTCCCAGCCTTTGACAATAAGCCAGACGGCTTGGCAGAAAACCCGTTCACTTTTCAGTCCTCCACGAGTGATAATATCAGCAGATGGTGCCATGTAAGATGTGTTTCATTTTCTTTCCAAGCGGCCTCATCATGTAAATGACCCTTACTGTGTGAAGACTGTTTTTTTTTTAAGTACCTAAAAGACAAATTAACACAAATGATAAGAGCAGGTGGAGATAAAATACATGTGATTTGATTTTTATTATTTCTTTTTTTCTTTTTCTTTTTTATTTTTTGTCTGTTAGATCTGTTCTCTATGGAATACAACAGTCTCATTATTGGCTAATTACTGCTTAAAAACCACATGGATTGAATTTGAATAGAAGCACATTTGTGAAGCCGCAACCTGGGAGCATTCAACAAGTTTCATTTATTTTTCCACAAAGCACCACCTGAAATATTAATTAGCCACAAACAATTACCTCCCACTAAAGCGCTTATTAGGAGATTAGATCTCAATAGTGTTCGATGCATGCATAATGCTGCAACATGTGTTTATACTGACTCACGGGGTCGAGATAAAGAGGCAGAAATTCAGTAAAGGCAAAATGATATATGCAATTAATTCAGTGTGAATCACAGACTCTACAAACTTCTTTATGTGGATCATTCGAAAATATAATTGTGGCTATACTTTCTTATTTTAAATTTTATCCTTTTTTATTTAGTTTTAGGTAGAAACTGGTAATGTTTGGATTTATAATGTTCAATAAATTCAAGTAAACGTATTTAAATAAATTAGTTTTGACTATAATTTTTTATTTTAATCCTGTTCACAGTTACCTTTTTAATTTTATTTTAGACAGAAACTGGTTGCATAGTGTTTCAATAAATTCAAATAAATGTATTTAAATAAAGTTGAACTATAATTTTTCATTTTAAACTTCATCGCAGCTACCTTTTTTATTTTTATTTTAGGCAGGATCTGGTTGCTTGGATTCATAATGTTTAATAAATTAAAATAAATGTATTTAAATAAATTCAATAATTTATAGATTGAGAATCTCCCACTGACATTGTTAGAATGATGATCCATTAATTTACAACATTGTTATTACAGCATTTGCATACTGCATTGTGATTTCTTTTAAATGTATTTTCATATTGTATGTTCATATTATATATTATTTTCAATTTATTTTCATTTCATATTTATGCTAATGTCCATCTTTATATAAACATGTACCAGAACTATCTGTTTTACAATAAATTTTAGCTCAAAGCGTTTCTGATTTGCTTAACTAAAACGTTAACACATTTATTAGCTACCTTGCAAGCACAACATTTCCTTCAAGAAATGCAGATCTAGTTGTAATGTTTGCACCTTTACAACCAAGGTGATTTTCACGCTATAGGTGAAAGTGCAGCCTGCAGCCTCACATTATTCTTGTGTTATACAACGCAGGGCGATGCGAAAACGCTGACTTCTGATGCATATAGTGCAAGTGAATATTGCAAATGAAGTCATTCTGCACACAATGTAGAGCTGCAGGGCATGTTAATGTGAATGTGAGAGGTGCTGATCCTGCTAAAGTTGCTCCTGATAGGGTCATGCTTGAGTCAACAACAACACTTGATCACGTGACCGCCTCAAATGCACCAAAAAATACACCTGTTTAAGGTTTTATTATAATCGGCTGTAGAAAATTAATTTCAAGGCATGTAATTTGGGCATGTGTTTGATAATGATTGTGAGAAATAATGATTTTTGTTTAATTTAATAGGTTTTTGTACATAAATGCATTTGCATTTGATTTGTAATCAAATATAGATTTATATCAATTCATAGATTAAAAAAAGTGAATTTATGTGTTTGTTGAACCCCAACTGTGAACAATTGTGATTAAAATATTCCCACCAAATGTTTTGTTGTTGATTTCCAGATATTTCCCTGAAGTTGTAAAAGATGGTCTTACGAACCAGCTCAATAACCCAGAGGTGGAAGTGGACATCACTAGACCAGACACCTTCATCAGACAGCAGATCATGACCCTGCGAGTGATGACCAACAAGCTGCGAAACGCCTACAATGGCAAAGACGTCTACTTCCAAGACTCCAGTAAGTCACTTCAGTATAGATAATGCACCCTGATATGCAAAAAGGCCTAACATTTTCAAAACTGTCAAGAAAAACTTTCCATCATCCCATAGGAAAGAAAAATCAAAAGTGAGATCTCTTTAACATCTCATATATTTCTCCTAGACAGAAATGAGGTTACTTTAAGATCGAATTGAGATTTTTGCTTGAGTCTCCTGCTTCTCAAACTTGTCTCCTGAGACAAAAACTCTAACACTCTCACAATGGTCTCCTTTAACGCTTTAAAAGAGATCTCAACAACATCACACACTGTGCTCAAACATTTCTCCTAGTCTAAAGACTCTGGTGGTCTGATATTTGTCTTGAGATCTCTTCTAAACTTTAGAGGAGACAAATGTGAGAGATCCAGTGTCTCTAGCTAAGGAGAAATGTCTGAGCACAGTGTGTGATGTTGTTGAGATCTCTTCTAAAACTTTAAATGAGACAAATATGAGACCATCATAGTCTTTAGACAAGGAGAAATATTTGAGCACAGTGTGTGATGTTGTTGAGATCTCTTATAAAGCTTTAAAGGAGACCATTGTGAGAGTGTTAGAGTTTTTGTCTCAGGAGACAAGTTTGAGAAGCAGGCGATTCAAGCAAAAGTTTCCATTCCATCTTAAAGTAACCTCATTTCTGTCTAGGATAAATATTTGAAATGTTAAAGAGATGTTTTTTTATTTTATTTTCCTTCGCTCTGCTTAGCTTCAATGTCATTTATCCTCACCATTTCAATCAAAGACAATACATGCATTGTCATATTTGAAGTTGTTTTATGTAGACAGTGTTTTATTGCACAATGATTTAACAGAGGAAACCATAACCTTTATTTACATACATGCACAAATGGGCTGTACAAGACCAAATTGTAATGCTAAACAAAGAAAACAAACAAAAAAAAAAACACTGGTACACTGGTATAGTGTTACATTTGTTAAAAAAAGGTATTGCTCTTATACTAAACATCTTGCACTTGTAAGTCCTTT
>NW_015634011.1:849072-849463 GCF_001515625.1 Sinocyclocheilus rhinocerous
CACCTGTCCAATTGTTTCCTGTCTCTACTCCTACTGTCCTGACCATTAAAGGTGAAAACCCCCATTGCAATAAAAACAGCAACCTCTGAGCAGTAAAACATTTTTGTAATGGAGTCTTGCAAGAGATTACAGCAATAAAGTGTGACTTTATTGTCTTTATTCTTTTTATATAAAGAATAAAGACAATAAAGTGATCTCCCATTTTTCTCACACGTTTCTCTCCCATTGCCATTTTGGGTTCCTTTCTTTCAGAACTTTCTCATGTCTCAGTTGTGTCTACTTTTATTTCTCCTAAGGGTTTTTTGGAGAGACATCTGAGACACTGTTGAGACTAAAATGAGAAATACATTAAAATCACAACGTAGTCTCCTGAGGTTAGAAAGAGCAACCA
>NW_015634011.1:849478-861329 GCF_001515625.1 Sinocyclocheilus rhinocerous
CGCAGCGAGAGCAACTCGCAGTCATGACAATCAGCTCCCTCGAGAGCTGACCGTGCATGCTCCGCTCCCAAACAAACGACACACAAATCGTATGTATCCCCCGCCGCCAGATATCGTGGGCAGGGTGGCACAGTGTTTGTAATGTCGTTCGCTCGCCATAGATTTCATCGACTTTTTCATGATATGTTTAATGCTTGTGCTGACAGACAACAGTAAATAGACAGACACATACACAGAGCGCTACTGAAGAGCATCATCTAAGTCTCCTGAGCATAGGAAGAGCAACCACTGAGCAAAAAAAAATGTCCTATGGGATATACTGTTTTTTTTGTTTGTTTGTTTTTTCTCACAAAATAAGACAAACCATATGTATTTGTCAGCTTTAATGCATTTACATAAAATCAGTTCATGTATATCCTGTGACGTTGCATGTGTAAAATAAGTCAGAGATATGTAACTTCTAGGTTATGTTTGATTTTGGAAGTTGGAAAATTCACAGCCTATATAGTTTTTTATTTATTTATTTATTTTTTCAGTGCAATATTGTGGTACACAAACAGCTCAAAGGTGAAAAAGTCAGCAAGTTCATCTCTCTGAATGCACCACTCTGATCTCAAGGAGATGCATTAATATTTAAGTCATGCACCATACATTCTGTTATTGACACTTATTTTGGTTTCGACCTACTTTAGATCTGACTTTCTTAAAGCTATAATGCATAGATGAAACTAGATTCAATTGCACAGATAAAAATAAGCCCAAACTGGCATGCACATTTACACCCTTTTTCTGATGCAAAAGCTCTCCAGCATTTGATATCCCCTGTAAAGAGGCCAGCCCATCCCTCAAACGGCTGCCGGCTCCATTAATTATAAGACGGCGTCAGAAAGTGTCACACGCCGTCTAGACCCTCTGCCAGAGTCAGTGAAATGAGATCCCACGTCTGTCAGAAACATAGAGCCGGTCGCGACTGACACCAACAGGAAACTGAATTATGATAATGGACGGTTGGGTCACATATAATGCTAGATGGTCCAGGAATATTCACGTCCTCAGGTGCCATTTATGTTTGCTGTGGTTTGAGTTGATCTGGAGTAACTCTAAACCTATATGAGGACCAAGTAATGATCATACAAGAAATAAGTAAATCAATTCAGAAATCAACAAATCAATAAAAACAAATAATAAAATAAAGATAAATAAAATAAAATGTAAAAACAAATAAAAATGAATGAATTAATTAATAAAAAATACATTGAAAATATAATGTAAAATGTAGCAATTGATATGTAAATATTTTTTTAAAAATTAATGCAATCATTAAGCCCTTACAAATGAGGAACACAGCAAGCAATTAATCATAAAGAGACAAATAACACACTCTCTCTCTCTCTCTTCTCTCTCTCTCTCTCTCTCTCTCTCTATATATATATATATAATTTTATAAAAAATATACAATGTGTGTAGTAATTGAACTTTTGAAATATTAAAAAAATAGAAATCATGAAATAATAAACAAAAAAATCGAAATTGATCATTTAAATCATTAATCCTTTTTTCATAATCACATATTAAGTGTCATATATAATGTAAAATGTAATATTGAAATAATAATAATAATAATATTATTATTATTAGTAGTAGTAGTATTATTACATACTAATACAAAACAATAATATATAATATGTGAAAATATTTGACTTTTTTAATATTTCACACTTACAGCATAAAATATAAAGCATTGTTTTCATTCATTCATTCATTCATTCATTCATTCGTGTTTGAACTTACAAGGTTTTCAAAAAAGGTGAAAACTAGAAGTCCTAAATGTAAATGTCTATATTGATTTTTTTTTTACATTCAGTTCTGAATGTATAGACATTAATTCATTTAGTTAAGTTTGATACATTTTTTCTAAACTATTATGCAGACACCGAAGTTGACATTTCTTAATATATATATTTTTTTTATTTCCCAATTTTCATTGTACTGAACCTGCATTTTTTCAGCAATTTGCTTTGTGTTACTTTACATCAGGTGATGAGGAGAGTGGCTCAGGCAGCGGTAGCGGCTTCACGACTGAGCCTGAAGTGGTCCACACGGAGCCCCCGATGCTGGAAGCAGACAAAAGCGACCCGCAACCACCAACAGACGTGGCGGCCCATCAGCAAAAGCCTTTGTTGCAGTTACTAGTGGCAGTAACGGCCCTCACATGGCTGCTGCTGTGGTTGAGATAATGGCAGTAGGCGGCACGCAGCCACACGGACGTTTAAGACAGACGCAGCATCGCTCGCGCTGTTAGCCTTTCCATAACTGGACTGGACGTTTTCCAAAAAAAAAAAAAAAGGTAATAAAAAATATCAAGAAATAACCCATGAAAAAGGAGAGCAAGCTAACTAGCTAGGCATGAGGAGAAGGACGAGCGAGCGCAAACCTTTGCATCCTGCTTGTTCCAAAGAATGCTTGGTGCAATCTGAAGCAGCTTCTCTTTTGGCCAACTGCTCTAATTTCTAAATGAATTTAAGAGAAAAACAAACTTTTCGGATGAAAAGTGGTCGCCATGCAAATGGGATCGCTTTGCGTTTTCGGAAGAGAATGGGAAAATATGAAAATCTATATTTTTGCTTTCCTTTTATACTGCATAAATGAGACGCCAAAATACGCTCTGGTGTTGTTGTTTTTTTTTTTTTTTCTTAAATTTTCACCCCTCCCGAATCATTGTGCGATAAAAAAACAGACGTTATAAAGAAAAAAGAAACAATAAAAGCTATATAAATCAACTTGTTTATGTACCACTGTGAGAATGCATGGGAAGGTCATGAGTAAATGTTTTTTTGAGTAACTGTGATTTTCACACAATTGTAATGCTTTTACTCTTTTTCCGTTGGTTTCATTTCATTCTTTTTATTATTTTTTTTTTTATGTAGGTTTTTTTTTTTTGCTAGGCTAATGGAAATTTAAGGTAATTTAAAAGACTTTAGATGGTTTTAGGTGAGCGTGAAGGTCGAGTTTTACAGAGGGCTGCTCCTGCTTAATTCAAAATAAATTATCCTTATCTTAATATATAAAGGTTTTAGTTATAAAATGTTTTCTTACAGAGAAAGATTTATTTATATTTCTAATATAATTATATATTTTGGCTTTACCAGTTAGCAACTTTTATTAAAAAGCGCGTATCTAACAAAATGTTGCTCTTTTCAGTGCAAACTCGTTCATTTATTTTACAAATATTTGCTTTTCAATCTGGATTCAGACTTATAAAATTGCCTAAGTCTGACATTTCTTACTGAGATGTTTTCCTTTGCTCCATATGTAATTGTGATTTGGGATAGTTTCTCTATCAAAAAGTATTTGAAAGCCAGTGTTAAACCCGACTGAGTCATGTTCCTGACGTTCATTTATATAATCGTCATTGTAATCAATTATGTATGCACAACCCTCATTTACTTATCAGCATTTTTAATTTTCTGCCTTTATATGTAGCTCACCATATCAGCGTTTCATGTATAAACATTTATATGTACATTTGTAAAATTATTTTTTTGTGAATCAACAGGCCTCATTCATGAAACTATAGCAGATTAAATTTGCATGTACATATGATCAAATAAACAATATATAAATACATCTATTTTATATAATGAGATATACAAATTGATTCTTTGAATTTGCATTTTGAACAGATTTGGGGAAATGTAGCATTACATCATTCGCTCACCAGTGGATCCTCTGCAGTGAATGGGTGCCGTCAGAATGAGAGTCCAAACAGCTGATAAAAAAACATCCCAGTAATCCAATACAATAGTCTTAATGATGCATTTGTTTCAAACACGCAGCCTTTGGCTTCATTAGATGTTAATTGTTGGTCTGGAGTCGTGTGGATTACTAGTGGATTATTGTGATGTTTTTATCAGCTGTTTGGACTCTCCTTCTGACGGCACCCATTCACTGCAGATGATCCATTGGTGAGCAAGTGATGGAATTCCTAAAGTTCTCCAAATCTAAATTTCTTGGATGACCTGAGGGTGAGTAAATTTTAAAAGCTAATTTTCATTTTTGGTGAACTATTCCTTTAATTCAAATTGCATAAGAATATATTTTTATGAAATATTTACACAGAAATCTGTTATGCACATGTTTCACAAATGAGGCACAGTAAGTTTGAGTCACTATGGATGTTACAAGGGCACTTTCTTGATTTGACTTGTATCTGTAGTTATGAATGTTCCCAATCCAGTGCAATTCATATCCAATTTATACATTGAACAAACTTACAGAATTACCAGTTTAATGGCTCAGACCTCCCGTTATGAATGCTGGCATGTGTTAATGTATCGTTTTATGACAGCCTCTCCAAACAACTTGTCGTTTATGGAAGGACGCTGTGCATTCATCCAGAGCTGTAAAGCTGTGCTTTATGTTCAAAGCCGCCTGCTTAAACACTCTTTTTATCATTGAAATGCAAAGTTGCTAAAATATCCTCTAATGTCCTCTTCTCATAGATGCGTGAAGGTTGAATTGAAGCATCAGTGAGGACGGGTGGCGTGTGGAATATAGACACACAAACAGCTTTAAAAAAAAAGAAATATGGAAGTAAGAGAGAGAGTCCGGTGATGCTCCGCTGTGTCTGGTTTTGAAGGCAGGACAGACAGCAGAAGACTATGTGCTTTTTGCTCATGCCTGGGTACTTTTGTTTTCCCAGAAAGGCTCAGAAAGCACCTTGGTGGGTTTTGGAAGAAGATAAATTCAGTGAGCCAAGAGAGAGGGCACGTTGAGGAAAGGTCAAACATGCGGTTGTGTCTTAAAGTCAACATGAAGTCAGATTCTGAACCCTGTTTGCTTTATAACATGTTCCTAGCCCTTGTGTTGTGCTGAAAATCTTTTACCTAATTTGGTGTTCCCAGTCAAAAATGAATAAAATTGTGTGAAAATCTGTCATTCTGCTATATTATCACCAAATATTTTTATCAACTTGTTTTCTTTCAATTAGCACAGGTTTTCTATTTATTTTTGGAACTGATTAATCATAGGGCCTCATTGATCTGAGCTTATGCATCTCAAAATGATCCAGAAATGTGTGCATAAAGGTGCATAAACTCATAAGCATTTTTTTTAAGAAACATAATTTTATAACTATAAATATTTAAAAAAATGTTTGTTTTTTTTTGGTAAATTATTAATACAGTTTTGATATATATTTTTTTTACATCTATTTTAAAATTGTCGCCTAAAAGTCATCTTTTTATGTAGTGTCAGCTTTTTCTACATTTGATCAACCTTTAAAACCTTTAAAATACACAATGTATTACAACATTTACAACTCAGACATAATGATAGTTAATTAATTAAAACACTAAAACTACATTTAAAAAACACAAAAAAAGCCCAAACTAAATGAACATTAATGAAAACTAAACTAAACTGATGGGGAAAATTTAAAATAGATGTAAACATTAAAGTACAAATTAAAAACTGTAACGTAAGAAAAAGCATATTATTTTGGCAACGTTTGCATAAAAACTGAGGTGCATAAGCTCAGATCAATGACCAAAAAATGATAGGAACAAAACATGAGGGCTAAATGAAACATCCGTTTTTTTATATATTTTTTTCCTCCTTGAAAATGAAAATTACAGAAGTAAAATGTCATTTTATGTTGATTTTAAGTGTTAGATGTGAATGCAAGGAAGACAAAATTGAAAAGTCTCAAAAGTGGTCGAGGGTCCCAAAAGGGCTGGTCGCTATATAGATCACAAAGGGGCACATTAGCGCAAAAACAGACTTTTTTTATTTTATTTTATTTTTTCCATTGCCCTCTGTTCTTGTGCGCTCCTGTCAGAAACTGAAGATGAAGCATGTCATGTAAAACTTTTCCTAATAGCTTGCGTGTTTCTACTTGTGGTCTGAATGTATTTGGCTTTCCTCTTTCGTGTGGAGATGATATCGATTCAAGAGTATCGCATATTTTAATGGTCTCGGAGGATGCAAAGACTAAGATGTCCATCCGTCAAATGGACAAATGGTTTTTAATTTTCATATTTTAATGTGTTTGATGGATACAAACCAGATCCAAGCACTCAGTTTATTTTCTTTTTCCACATTACACTTTGAAATTGTGTTCCACATGTAGATCTTCATAGGAGTGACAAAACAAGAAAAAAACAAGTACAAGCCATGTCAAATATATGTTTAAAAGACTTTGAGAAGATTGTTGTCTGTAAGTGAACGTTGTTCCTACTGAAGCACGCTGCTTTGAGCTACCATACGTGAAGTTTTAATGCGACGTTTATGTCGTGCAAGCAGACATGCCTTACCGTTTGTTTGTTTGTTTTTTTTTAAAGAAAAAAAGTACTAAATGGGTTGCATATTTGGATTTTGTTACTCTCTATTATATACGGACAAGTAATGAAGGGGTGCAAATAAACATTTTATATGAAAAAAAATTGTCATTTATGTGTGTGCATGTAAACTTTCATCACATGCATTTAAGAAATGAAGTTGATCATCAATTAAAGGTATTTTAATATATGCTGGTAATACTCATGCAACCTTTATTTAAGCATGCACCATTACTCCATTCTTTTTGCGGCTCAAAGCAGATTTTGATGGAAACGCTGATGCGATCAAATTTAGTGAAGGAAAGAAAATCAATCAGGCTTTAAGGAATAATTATATGCCTATAAGAAGCGTTTATGGTTTAATGGGCAAGCTGAATGAAATTACATCTTAAAAGCTGTGTGATGGGATCATAAAACGTGATTAAATTGAGGTTTGGTGAATGAGTGTGTCATCTGATCCAAATCAATTGATTCAAATGATCCATTAGAAAAATCCACCATTTGGTTGCAGACAACACATTGCACATTATGTTTATTTTTGAGCAGTCAGCGAGAACATCACATTAAGATGTGTTCACCATATTTATTTTCAGTGTTTTACAGCACTCAGTATTTCTCTCACACAATTCACAACTCTGCTAAAATATAAATATTTGTGCTGCAGCACTGCAGATTCAGGGAACGCTGCTGTAACCACCTATTCAAATTTTAATGATCCATTTCTCCCAAAACAATTTACTGGAAACCAAAGGCCTTTGTTGATGGGATTTCTTCAGTCGTCAGGGAAGAAACATTGGACAAACCTTCAACTGCAAATTTTGATCAGATTAGATTTATGTGCACATGCAGGCACAAAGTGATCAATTTATGCACATTACCTTAGCTGTAAGTAATTATAAAACATTTCTGCATATGCATGTTCATTGTGGAAGCATTTGACTAAATTGTTCCTACAGTATATACAGTAGGTGCTGCTGATTGCACTTCATTAGGCTGGAAAATGTTTCTTATATGCATTGGTAAACTCAGTACCCAATAGGTCAGAAACCTAAACTAACATTTCAGAAGACTAATTTGACAATAAACACTTAAAATAATCCCCAGCCATTTGTAAATGGTCTTTAAGCTGCAGTATTGTCTTATATAAGATGACTTTTGGGGATGGCTGTTTTTTGAGATCTGCTTCATATGAACATTTGCCACTGGCTATTTTACACTTCTCACTTATATATGATATTCTGTGAGAGTTTTGAACTCAAGGAGAGATCATCTTATGTTGAAGCTACTCTCACAGTCACAACAGGTGATATAAATGTGAATGTTTATAACACCAACTTCTCACAAAAAACTTTCAAGAACATGTCTCTAATTAGTGTTATAATAATACTGTAATGATGATGATGATTTTTACTTGTGGATCCGCCAAATCAAAATTACATACCACAATAAAAAACCCAGGACACTTCACCGAAATGAACATTGCTGTAATGGTGACTTCAAAGAAAACATTAAAAAAAGATATATAATAATAATAAAATGTATTAACTTAATAGAGCTAAAACATTTTATCTATACTTTAACCAAAAACTCAACACAGTATTAAAGTGCAAACTTTACATTACTGGTGTTAATATAAGCATCTTATACTAAATGGCCTAAAAGTTTACTTTTTTCATGTAATGTCAACTATTAAATACACAATCTAGTATCGACTATAACATTTTAAACCTTTGCAACACATTAGACATGGTGATCATGGATGCATTAACTTTAGCAGCCCAAAAATACTAAAACTATAATAAAATCTAAATATACTTAAAGCTAAAACTAAATTTTAAAAAAATGCTGAAAATGTTCAAACAGTGATCATTAATGAAAATTAAACTGATGGAGTGTTTGTAAAACAGATTAAAAATCAAATCAAATCTACTTAAATAATATATTTATAAAAAAATATATTAAAAAATAGAAAATAAATATGTTGCTTAAAGGAAAAGTGCACCCAAAACCCCATGAAAATAATGGGAATTGCAAAACAAACAAACAAACAAAAAAAAAAAAAAAACAATACTTAGGATATAATGATGAACTACTGAAAATATGTTATTATTACACTAATTAGGTCACTTTATCAGAGTTTTATACTTTAACTCAAACTCGCAGGAAAACTAAAGCCAATGACTCCATGACCCCATCACCCGCATCTCATTATTTCACAGCACACGCCTCAGCTAATGATCTCACGGGTCATAAAATTCATCAGGTGTGAGACACAATCTGAATATTTGATATGATAAATTGGAGTTCCGGTTGAATTATACTGAGCATTACACTGGAACACCCCAATATGAAATATTGATGACATCATTTCTTTTTTTAAACAGACCCCTCAAATGAATATTTTACTCTTGTAATACAATTCTGAACACATAAGCTCTGATCCAAACCCTACTGAACTGATTTGTACTCCCTACATAGATATCTGTGCATCGGTGCTGTCTAGGTAGGCAGAACACTCAGTTTTGGAAGAGAGATAATGTCAACAGAAAGTCAATATCCCACTTGACAGTAAAAATACTGTTAGACATTAAAATAAATTGCTCATAGAATGTCATGCATTATGTTGTTGCTGTAAGGCAACATAAGTATGACTTAATCAGGAGTTACAGATACTTGGCAACCCATTCGAGCTCTACACTTGTTTGATTATTCACAGTGTGTTTCTGACTGCAATCTGCTTTCCCTCAATGATTTTCCGGGTTTAACATGTATGGCGTGCCAAGTCTGCTGCCTTTCTTTCTTTAAAAACAGACCCAATTCCAGTTCATTTATATGCCGACTTAATTTATTTAAGAGATAGTGGGTGGTAAAAAGGGAAGGGCACAAAATTAAGGATATTAAGGGCAGAATGTACAAAGTGAATGTGCTCTTTCATAATAGTCTTCATTTCTAGACTAATTGGGAATGGCCTTTGACTTACAGCTAATAGCACAGGGATATTGGAGACACAGTAATTCCCATGGAAATAAGGGAACGCATAATAAAATTAAATATGAGTTTTCAATTTTCCAGTCCCATTAGAGTTTACAAACCAAATGGGTTCTTGATTCCACATGCAGGCTAATGAATTTCAAAAATAAGTTAAAGAGGGGAATTTAAATACGAATGTTTCCCCACCGGAAGATTGTTCCACATAAACGTGTCCTTGTTTTATCATACACGAAAAACAAGGTGGAGGTCAGACTCATTTGAAGAGATGATAAAGTTTTTGATTTGTAATTTGAAACCATGAGCAAACGTTGAAAGAGATGGAAGACTACCAGCAGAATCATCTGATGATCATTAAAGATGTAAAATAAACCCATTATTGGTGATTAATCAAATAAAGGTTTTATTTGTAGTTACTTTTTACTGCACCATACATTTACAATAAAAAACACCATACAATAATATAAACTCACAATTTACATTATTGATAACAAAATATAATGAAAAACATTATTAAATAAAATAATAAAATAAAATGCAATGCCACACAGGTACTTCTGGGAACACTTACTGATGCACAATAAAATATAGGTTATTTTTTTGTTTATTTATTATTTTATGCTTGATTTTCAAAGTTTATACAGTACCCTCTCTAACTTATTTTTGAAATTCATTAGCCTGCATGTGGAATCAAGAACCCATTTGCATTATTTGCCTCTTAAAAAGCAAACATATTAATTTGCTATAGCTAAACATTTTAAATCCAAATCTAACACAAATCTGGGTAACACTTTAGAATAAGGTCTCATTTGTCAACATTAGTTAACGGGTTCTGATTGTAACAATTTATTTTAAGGTCCAATTCTCACTGTTAAGGAGTTCCTTATTAGCATGCATAATATTGGCTGTTTATTAGTACTTATAAAGCACATATTAATGTCTTATTCAGCATGACCAAATTTTAGATGCCTTAATCCTACCAATACTAAACTTAACAACTACCTTACTAACTATTAATAAGCAGCAAAATAGAAAGTGTTACCAAAAAAACCCTCCTATGAAACCAATATTTATAACACATTATTAAGGGTACGTACTTACCAGCTATGTGGATTTTAGTAAGTGGGCAAAGCATAACGTGCACACTTACCAGCTATGTGGATTTCACCGTTCTAGGGGTTCTCGTTGCACTCTGAAAGAGCAGCCCGTAGATAGAAATAGCGCATCCCCAAAAAACGCTATGTCTACAGCTATAATGCTGGAGTTGCTAGCAGTAAATCTGTAGCTGAGGGAGCAAACATCCAGCTCTCAATCGAGAGGGAGCTCAACCTACAGCATGTTCCAATGGTGGAACAGCTAGCAGTTATTTAGCTGAGGGAGCAACACACCCAGTTCTCAATTCGAGAAGGGGGCTCGACCTGCAGCATGTTCCAAAGCTGGAACAGCTAGCAGTGATTACTTAGCTGTGGGAGCAACACAACTAGTTCTCAGTCGAGAAGGGGGCTCGACCTACAGCATGTTCCAATGGTGGAACAGCTACATCACAGTAATCCATTAGTACATTAGTAATCCACACGACTCCAGTCCATCAATGAATGTTTTGTGAAGTGAAAAACTGTGTGTGTGTGTTACGGTGGGAACACAGGAAGCGTGCGGATCCATCTGCAAGGCTTTATTAACAGAGACGTGGTCGAGAACTGGGTTTTATAGTCAGATGAAAAAAAAAAAAAAAAAGCTTTTTTAGCAGCAAACACTCAAGATGGGCTTGATGCACACAGGGGTAAAAAGTACCCCATGTGTAAAATAAAATATACTGCTGGATCTTTAATGTTGTGGGCTTGTTTTTCCACTGGAGGTCCTGGATATCTTGTTCAGATAGATGATATCATGGATTTTATCAAATAACAACAGATTAAAAAAAAAAAAAAAAATCTTATAATGGGTGAATTTTGGATCTTCGAACAGGACAGCGGTCAAAAACAAACTTCAAAAAACAAAAAAAAGGGTCACTGAGCACAAAACCAAGCTTCTGCCATGGCCATCTCAGTCCCCTGAGCTGAACCCTATAGAAAATGAGTGTGGTGAACTGAAAAGAAGAAGCAGCAGCATGGAGCTGGAAATCTGAAGACTCTGCACTGTAAAAAATCCATTTAACAAAATGTTGGAAAAATATATTTAAGTTGAGCTAATTTTATTGCTTGGGCTTAGTTGAGAGGACATATTATACTAAGGCCCCGTCCACACGGAGACGCGTTTAGCTGTATACGCATACATTTTGTATCGTATAGGCGTTTCGTCCACACGGATCTGGCGTTTTGGGAGAGTGAAACCAATATTTTTTGAAACCGGGTCCCGCCCTTACGTTTTCGTGTGGACAGCGAATCCGTATATTTTCTGAAACGATGACATCATCAGCCCACGTCTCGCCCCTAGTCAGACACCGCTACGTCACGTAACAGCAACAAAAACATGAACAAACACTGAACGATTGTCTTTTTATTAACTAACATTAACACAGATTAATA
>NW_015634011.1:870939-875516 GCF_001515625.1 Sinocyclocheilus rhinocerous
GAATCCGTATATTTTCTGAAACGATGACGTCATCAGCCCACGTCTCGCCCCTAGTCAGACACCACTACGTCACGTAACAGCAACAAAAACATGAACAAACACTGAACGATTGTCTTTTTATTAACTAACATTAACACAGATTAATAAATGTATTGTTCCATGTTCGTTTGTATACCGCGCGCAAGGTTTATGCGCATAGTCCAAGTCTTCTTCTCCATTTTCAGTGCATCTCTTTGGCAGAATTACAGTGCCACATACTGGTCTGGCATGTATACTACATAATTTTGTGTCGGTTTTGTAGTTTCGTGTGGACGCAGATATTTCTTGAGACGAGGGGGGAAAAAAGATCGGATAGGGAAAGCTTTGGCTTCGTGTGGACGTAGTCTAAGTCTACACAAATATATTTGAAAAACATTGAATGAACGGTTATTTTCAAATCCAGTCAACAATTATCTATGCTAATGTTGACTAAACTAATAAAAATGAATCCAGCCAACACTGAGGCCCGGTCCACACGGAGATGCATTTAGCTGTATATGCATACATTTTGTATCGTATAGGCTTTTCGTCCACACGGATCCGGCGTTTTGGGAGAGTGAAACCGATATTTTTTTTAAACCGGGTCCCAGAGTGGATAAATCTGAAAACGCCGCCCTTGCCTTTTCGTGTGGACAGCGAATCCGTATATTTTCTGAAACAATGACGTCATCAGCCCATGTCTCGCCCCAAGTCAGACACCGCTACGTCACGTAACAGCAACAAAAACATGAACAAACACTGAACGATTGTCTTTTTATTAACTAACATTAACACAGATTAATAAATGTATTGTTCCATGTTCGTTTGTATACCACGCGCAAGGTTTATGCACATAGTCCAAGTCTTCTTCTCCGTTTTTAGTGTATCTCTGTGGCAGAATTACAGCGCCACATACTGGTCTGGCACATACTGGTCTGGCATGTATACTACATCGTTTTTTGTCGGTTTTGTGGTTTCGTGTGGACCCAGATATTTCTTGAGACGAGGGGATAGGGAAAGCTCTGGCTACGTGTGGACGTAGCCTGAGATCATTCACGTGCACGAGCCTGAGTGACTTCGCGGGAGAAACAGCGCCATCTTGTCAAGTTCATGAGTCAGGTAAGTGCCTCTAAATAAATATTATTATTTAGACTAAATTTATCGACAAAAACATACAGAATATCCAATGTTTTTGAGTGGATAGGTAGAAGTGTTTTAAAAGTCGTGTGTCCGAAGAAAAATTAATATTTAGGCTGTGTTAAATGTAACTGTTATGTCAAGTTCACGCGTCAGGTAAGTGGAACTGAATTTATTCTTAGACTGAATCAATACTTGTATATTAAAAAAAGGTGTAAACATATTATTTAAAACGTATGCATTTATACACAAACGTACAACATATATAAAAACATCGAATAAGCGTTGTATGAATATGTCTGAGGGAAATGAGCTGTTTAAGTGAAGGGAACATGGTCTTTCTTCTCGTTTAATCCATAAAACACAATGTCAAAAGCTGTGTTACTATAATGAATTTTAGGTTTAATTTTGGCGTGTTGTATGATATTTTTGTGTTTCCTTGACGTTAAAAGATAGGAAGAGATTGCACGGTCTCTCTCTCTTTTATAAGCCAATGCTTACTACGACGAAACGTGTAATGTAAACCACAGTAATACGCTTATTTGAAGTTAACATGGGCATGTTGAATGGGTTTTTGCGTGTGCAAACTTTTGCAATTGTCCCGTGAAGTTAAAAGTCGACATTAAACATGACTAACACAGACATCCCACCTCTCCCGGAAGCTCCGGGAGTCTCCCGCATATTATTAGTGGCTCCCTGACACCCGCAAATTAGATACAATATCCCAGAAATCGTGGAGGCAAGGGAGAGAACGAGCAAGAGGAAAGGGCACCACTTAAGTTAGAGAGAGACACATGTAGTGATATATAATCATAACCGTAGCAAGCTATGAGATCACATATGAGTGTCTGCATGTATAATTCAGTTTAGACAGTTTGCAAAAATCTTGAGGGCGCGGGTGCAGCCTCTTTTCTGGTCTCGTGAAGGCACTTCGGAGAGGAGTTTGTCGTTCCGAACGAGAATAAACAACTGAATCCTCTCACAAGGCTGTTATCAAAGCAGACTGCATCTCAGTCAGTTCCCTAGGTAGTGAGTGAATCACTAGATCGTGCACACGAGTCCCTGCAGGATCAGGACCTAGAGACGCCCTCGACAGCCCTAAATGTCAGTGGAGAACAGGACAACTAGATGAGCCCCAGAGACAGATCCCCTCCGAAGACCTCGTCACCTAGACAGCCATCGGAACAAGACCACAGGAACCAGACCAGTCCTCTGCACAATCTGACCTGTGTTGCAGCCTGCAATTAAACACAATCTGACTTTGCTGCAGCCTGCAATTAAACTGCTGGTTTCGTCTGGCCAGAGAAGAAAAATTTAGTTTTGGTTCCTTCGACACATGATTTTTTTGTTTAATACTGTAAAGCTGCTTTGACACAATCTGTAGTGTAAAAAGCACTATGTAAATACAGTGACTGGACTTTACTTGACTCAGTTCAGTTGAACTGTAACACCTGGTTCATTAATTTTTTTCTGACTTCTGCCTCATTTTAAAGATGTAATTGTGAATAGTAGTAATATTTGTAAATGTTTGTTTGCAAACATTTTAACTTTAGTCTTTTTTTAAGTTCATTAAACAAATGTTTAAAATAAATTTTGCAGTTGTATTACAAATGTAATGTTTGACAACTGGAGCACTTTAAAGGGATAGTTCACTAATTTTAGTTGAATTGACTATAAAACTATTTCAGTAAAGGTTGAGCCAACTAAACAATAACAATTCAGGCAACACTTTGAAGACAGAAATTGACTGAACGTAAAATGTCTGTGGAACTTGTTACTAAATAATATTTAGTTGAAACGGCTTGACATTTTTTACAGTGTGGAGTGATTCTGAATGAAGGAATGCTCTCTGATCTCTTGTCAGATGTTCTCCATCATCTCCAACTCATCAGGTATTATAGGTGAAGACTCAGAGCTGTTATCTTGGCAAAAGGAGGTTGCAAAAAGTACTGAATAAAAGGGCACCATTATTATAGAAAAGTTTCCCCCCACTTTCACAGGTTTATTTATTTGTATTTACCAAGGGTACAAACAATTCTGACCATGACTTGTTTTTGTTGTTGTTCCTTCTTATCATGTTCATAATTTTTTTATCAAATTTTCTTTTTAAAATATATTTTATTTTTATTTTTCTCACACTCACACACACACACACACCCACACACTCTCTCTCTCTCTCTTATCTGGGTGAGTAAAATATGACAGAAGTTGCAGTAATGTGGTAACTGTCCTTTTAACAGAAACCCTGTCTCTTTTTTTTATTTGCTGGTCCTCTGACCTTCTAGACAGGATGTCCCTGTGTTGACATCTGAAACATGCCACTGTTACTTTCACCTGTGTGAAACATATTTAACCCAGTTCACAGTACTGACCCTCCAGTTCCCCCGCAGCCGCTACTGAATGACTTCCATTATTCCTGTCCTGTTCCCATGACAGACTCGCTGTGTGTCCCAAAACCTCCACCTCCTCCACCCTCTCCCTCACAGCAGCTCCCGCTGGAAGAGAAACCACTGAAAAGCAACTACAGGCAAAGAGGAAAGCCCCACAGAGGATCTGGACACTGAATACTAATGAACTCTAAGTGAAGGTGATCACGAAGAAAAGCAGCATCCAAAATAAACTTGCTATGGCTGTGAATGGGGGGATAAAATGTACTGACCATTTTGTAATATTAATTTTAATAACATAACATTTGCCTGTGGTGTAATTTAGGCTAGAAATTATTGTATTGTGCTACGAAGGCTTATTGTGTATGTGTGTGTGTGTGTTCATCCATTCATTCATTCATTCATTTAAATAATTTAAACAATATACAGTTTTTTTCAACTGCTTACACACAAAATCTGTACTTGTCACACAATTTCTAAAACCTGACACTCGAACACCAGAAACACACACCAAATCTGCAAAACCATACACTAATTCTCGGCCTTTGACTCAGTTTTCAATTTCATAAAACACTTTTTTGCAAAATACACAACACACAATTCTCTATGTAACACACAAAAATCTATTAGGAAGTATCTTGATCTCCTTTTTCAAACACAACCAATCAAAATGCCACACTAATTCATCAGTGCCTCACACTAACTCCTCACATGTGCAAACACTGGTTGCTTTACTTAACACCAAGCAATTATGGCTTTAGAATAGGCCAATAAATACACATCTACACCACTACACATGGTTGATGTATTTTTTTTTCTTTTGTACTGTGTAGTACTGTATTCACAACCACAAATGTTTACAGTAAAAAAAGTTTGCCTTGCTTTCGTGTTTACCATGAATTTTTCAACATCTCTCTGCCAATTACTTTCAATCTTGAACAGAAATGTACATAGGAGCTCATGACAGAAAAGCTTTAGGTTTCGAATAACTGTGTGTATATGATATGTCCAAAAATATAATATTATGGCAAAGGT
>NW_015634011.1:878372-883646 GCF_001515625.1 Sinocyclocheilus rhinocerous
GGCCTATAAATACACATCTACACAACTACACATGGTGGATGTATTTATTTTCTTTTGTACTGTGTGATACTGTATTCACAACCACAAATGTTTACAGTAAAAAAAGTTTGCCTTGCTTTCGTGTTTACCATGAATTTTTCAACATCTCTCTGCCAATTACTTTCAATCTTGAACAGAAATGTACATAGGAGCTCATGACAGAAAAGCTTTAGGTTTCGAATAACTGTGTGTATATGATATGTCCAAAAATATAATATTATGGCAAAGGTTTTTGCAACGTAAGACAAAAGTTTGCTTTTGAGATGTGTTTGTGATATTTTGAATGCAGTGCTTCATTTTGCAAGAGATGTGAAGCATTTTGCATTTTGTGCATGCAATTCTTGGATTTGTGTGTAAAGTTTTGAAAAAAAAAGAGGCAAAGTTTTGAAAATGTGTGTAAGCAGTTGAAAAAAAAAACTGTAAATTTAAATATTTTAATCATTGTAAGGAGAAATATGTATTATAGTTATACAATTTATAAACGTATAAATTAATTTTAACATAAAAAAGCTTTGGTGTAATTTAGGCTATAAATTATAATATTGTGTTAGGAAGGCTATCATTATTTATTCTTTATTGATTAAAATATATATATATAAAAAAAAAAATAATAATAATAATAATCAACATCATCATCAAAGAAAAGCAGGATCCAAAATGAACTTTGAGAAAATATACTGAGTGGACATTTTTTTTTTAACATTAAGTTTAGTTTTTTTTTTATGCTTACACACTAAAATTAAAAAGAACACACGTTTAGTGAAACCTTACGCTCAAAGAGCAAAACCTCAGCCCAAATCTGCATAACTATAAGCACATTCTCATCCTCACACATTTTGCAAAACATTACACATTGTTTTGCAAGATACTAAACACACTTCTCTACATTATACACAGAAATCTAACATCATGTCACTTCTTTGCCATTTTAAGGCACTGCTTTCCAAAATACTACACATATGAACCAATGGATCAAACACGGCCATCAGGTGTGCAGACACTTAGGTGCTTAACTGTAAACTCAACAATCAAGGTGTAAGCACTATAAAAAGTGAACAGGTTAATTTTTGTCTTGATTTTTGTTCATAACAACAATGAAAGGCAGTGGTGCAGGAAGAGAAATAGGGAGAAACATCTTTGGCCACAGAGCTCTTTTGAATGTCCCGGGTCAACGTGGTGGTAACATCACAATATATGCTGCAATCACGCAGAATGGGGTCCTCCACTGGCATGCCAAAATAGGTCCTTACAACATCGACCACATACTCACGTTTTTAGGCAGACTAAGTGTTGGACAGACTAGGTATCTGGTTCCATTATTCCAGTACCTCCCACAACACTCTCCCTTCCTTTCCTTCTTCCCTTCTGCATGGCAGTGGAAGGTTTATGATCCCCGACCCTATGTTATACCCCTCATTCAAGCTATGGAGGAGGCCTGTGACCTAACAGATGCAGAGTCTGTGTAAGTATGGATTTGCCATTCGAGAAGATTCTTCTCTCGCTGTCTTGCGAGGGAGGACATTGACCGTGATATGGATGAAGTGGCCATATCCAGCTATATGAAGAGATGATGCTAAGGTGTTTTTTTTTTTCATCTCCACAAAAGTGTATGTACTACTGTTTATTGTATTTTAAATATGTTCTGATTTTCAGTGCAAAATGCATCCTAATTGCAATGATGTACTGAACGATTTAAAAAAAAAAATTCATGAATGTGCAGTACGTGTCTCATGTGTTGTGTTTAGTCAATATATTAATGTACTTTAACAATATCTAAAAAAAAACTGTATCAAAAATAGAAATGTGAAAAGTGTTTAAGATTGTGCACAGCAGTGTCTAAGTGGTTCAAAGAGAATCCAACTGTATGAACCATGTGATTGTCATATGGTACCAAAATTGGGTTTAGTTAAATTATTGTAAAGTTTTTAATGAAGTGCTTCATTTTGCAGAAGATCTGAGATGTTCTGATACTTGTGTGTGTGGATGTGTGAATTGTGTGTAGTGTTTTGTCAAAATGAGGCTTGTTTTTAAGAAGAAATCGTAAGAAACTGTAAACTATGGCTCCATTTCTCAAAACTCTACACACAAAACCACAAAACACACACACACAACAATGGCTGCAAATTAGCCATTGGCTAGAAGCCTGTAGGTAGAGCATCTATAATGTTATTCTGCATTGTCCCTGTTAAATAAACAACTAAATAAAAATAAATAAACATGTAAAACATTTTTTATTATTTTATTACAAATTTATTATTGAGTTAATTTATGGTTCTCCTAGCAAAAGTCCCTCAACTGCTTTCAGCGTCACAACAGTAGTTATGCTGCTCAGCTCATCAAGCTCATCAGGGTTTGAAATCGGCACCTAATGAACGAAGACAAACTAGAAAGCTCTCGGCCACTAGGGGGCAGCTGTATCAGTACAAGCCAATACTTGTGAACAAAAATCAAAATGACATGCATATGTAACACCTTCCCCCTTTTTAAGTTAATTTATTGCCTGGGGGGAAAAAAACCTACACACACACATACATATATATATATATATATATATATATACCAAAAAACAAATAAACCAAATATCTTACTTCTATTGGTCAAGCTTTTTATGAGACCAGGTATTTTTCTACCCAGTATACTTACCACGTCCTCGATAGGGCATCTGCCACTACGTTGTCTTTGCCTCGGACGTGTTGTATGTTGAGATCGTAAGGTTGCAAGCAAAGACTCCAGCGCATAAGACGCTGATTCAAATTTCGCATTGAATTTAAAAAAGGCAAGAGGGTTATGGTCACAATATACAACAATGGGATATGACGACCCCAGATAAACTTCGAAGTGTTGAATAGCAAGGACCAAAGCTAAAGCCTCTTTTTCAATCGTTGAATATCTACGCTGCGCTGGCGAAAACTTCCTTGAGAAGTAACAGACTGGGTGTTCGATATCATCAGCACCCCTTTGCTGAAGGACAGCTCCCACACCTGCGTCACTGGCATCAACAGCTAAGCTGAAATGCTTGGAGAACTGTGGCGCTGCCAACACTGGTGCTGACATGAGTAAGGACTTGACATTTTCAAATGCATCTTGACAGGCCTTTGACCATTCAAATGCTCTCTTGGGACTTAAGAGATCTGTAAGGGGAGACACTACCGTCGCAAAGTTCTTACAAAACGAGCGGTAGTAACCTACCATTCCCGGAAATCGTCGCAATTGTTTTCGACCACTTGGAGACGGGAAATCATAGATAGCAGCAATTTTTGCCGCGATTAGTCTAACTCGTCCCCTACCCACAACTTTCCCAAGATAAACTAATGTAGCCTTACCAAATTCGCACTTTGCTAAATTGATGGTAAGATTTGCGTCTCGCAAAAGCCGAAAAATTTCTCGGAGCAAGCTTAAATGCTCAACCCATGAATCGCTATATAAAACGATATCATCCAAGTAAGCATCGCATCCAGGAAGATCCGATAAAACTGTATTGACAAGACGCTGGAAGGTGCCGGGAGCGTTTTTCATTCCGAAGGCCATGTACCAAAATTGGGTTTAGTTAAATTATTGTAAAGTTTTTAATGAAGTGCTTCATTTTGCAGAAGATCTGAGATGTTCTGATACTTGTGTGTGTGGATGTGTGAATTGTGTGTAGTGTTTTGTCAAAATGAGGCTTGTTTTTAAGAAGAAATCGTAAGAAACTGTAAACTATGGCTCCATTTCTCAAAACTCTACACACAAAACCACAAAACACACACACACAACAATGGCTGCAAATTAGCCATTGGCTAGAAGCCTGTAGGTAGAGCATCTATAATGTTATTCTGCATTGTCCCTGTTAAATAAACAACTAAATAAAAATAAATAAACATGTAAAACATTTTTTATTATTTTATTACAAATTTATTATTGAGTTAATTTAACATAAAGGAGAGAGAATAAATCATAAAAAAAACTGCCGATCCCTCGTCTGGTTCTCCTCGAGCTGCCAGCAAAAGTCCCTCAACTGCTTTCAGCGTCACAACAGTAGTTATGCTGCTCAGCTCATCAGGCACACAGGTGTTTGAAATCGGCACCTAATGAACGAAGACAAACTAGAAAGCTCTCGGCCACTAGGGGGCAGCTGTATCAGTACAAGCCAATACTTGTGAACAAAAATCAAAATGACATGCATATGTAACACCTTCCCCCTTTTTAAGTTAATTTATTGCCTGGGGGGAAAAAAACCTACACACACACATACATATATATATATATATATATATATACCAAAAAACAAATAAACCAAATATCTTACTTCTATTGGTCAAGCTTTTTATGAGACCAGGTATTTTTCTACCCAGTATACTTACCACGTCCTCGATAGGGCATCTGCCACTACGTTGTCTTTGCCTCGGACGTGTTGTATGTTGAGATCGTAAGGTTGCAAGCAAAGACTCCAGCGCATAAGACGTTGATTCAAATTTCGCATTGAATTTAAAAAGGCAAGAGGGTTATGGTCACAATATACAACAATGGGATAAGACGACCCCAGATAAACTTCGAAGTGTTGAATAGCAAGGACCAAAGCTAAAGCCTCTTTTTCAATCGTTGAATATCTACGCTGCGCTGGCGAAAACTTCCTTGAGAAGTAACAGACTGGGTGTTCGATATCATCAGCACCCCTTTGCTGAAGGACAGCTCCCACACCTGCGTCACTGGCATCAACAGCTAAGCTGAAATGCTTGGAGAACTGTGGCGCTGCCAACACTGGTGCTGACATGAGTAAGGACTTGACATTTTCAAATGCATCTTGACAGGCATTTGACCATTCAAATGCTCTCTTGGGACTTAAGAGATCTGTAAGGGGAGACACTACCGTCGCAAAGTTCTTACAAAACGAGCGGTAGTAACCTACCATTCCCAGAAATCGTCGCAATTGTTTTCGACCAATTGGAGATGGGAAATCATAGATAGCAGCAATTTTTGGTCTAACTCGTCCCCTACTCACGACTTTCCCAAGATAAACTAAAGTAGCCTTACCAAATTCGCACTTTGCTAAATTGATGGTAAGATTTGCGTCTCGCAAAAGCCGAAAAATTTCTCGGAGCAAGCTTAAATGGTCAACCCATGAATCGCTATATAAAACGATATCATCCAAGTAAGCATCGCATCCAGGAAGATCCGATAAAACTGTATTGACAAGACGCTGGAAGGTGCCGGGAGCGTTTTTCATTCCGAAGGCCATGACTTTGTGACTCCTGATGC
>NW_015634011.1:883722-898343 GCF_001515625.1 Sinocyclocheilus rhinocerous
TACTCTGTGTGTGTGTGTGTGTGTGTGTGTGTGTGTACACTGAATATGCATACAAGGCATACAAGCAAGTCAACTTTATTTCTAAAGCACTTCATGCAATATAGATTGTTTCACAGCAGCTTCATAAGCTTCATAATTTCAAATTCTGCTGTAAAGTAGCTCTAGCAAGTGTACGCAAATTTTACACTAAGACAGGCCTTCCAATACAGCAAAAATTTTCTAAGCTCTACATAATATGCTTTAAAACATGTTTAATCAATTTCAGCGAAGAGCAAACCCAAAAAAAAACACTATCAGCCTATTTCACTTTTTATAAAAAAAAAAAAACAAGAAAGAAAAAAAAATTAATTCCCTAGTCTTCAGTGGCGTTAGGGGCTCGGGGCAACTTTAAACGTTGAACTCATGAACACCGCACATTGACCCATTGTAAAAGATCAACGACAAGTGAACTGAAACGTACCCCCACTCCGAATAACCACCAAAAACAAATAAAACAAAATAACAAAGTGGTAGGTCCACAAACCTACCCGATGACTACCAAAACACAGGGAAAAATATACTGACATGGGACGCTCAGTAGTGCACCACGAAAAAAATCCAGAGCTTAATTACTTTCGAAGACGGGACGGCAAACTCACTTACCAACGGGCAGCAGTACACACACATTTCTTCTCTCCCCAAAAGTTAAACAACATCTTTAGGACGAGTCCCCAATTATGTTACGTCCTCAACATAACAGAGGCGGAGGCAAGCACAGGCTCATTTTAACAGGGGATATTTATTATTAAGTTAATTTAACATAAAGGAGAGAGAATAAATCATAAAGAAACTGCCGATCCCTCGTCTGGTTCTCCTCGAGTTGCCAGCAAAAGTCCCGCAACTGCTTTCAGCGTCACAACAGTATTTATGCTGCTCATCTCATCAGGCACACAGGTGTTTGAAATCGGCACCTAATGAACGAAGACAAACAAGAACTTTCGGCCACTAGGGGGCAGCCGTATCAGTACAAGCCAATACTTGTGAACAAAAATAAAAATTACATGCATATGTAACACCTTCCCCCTTCTTAAGTTAATTTATTGCCTGGGGGGAAAAAAACATACACACACACATATACATATATATATATATATATATATATATCCCAAAAAACAAATAAACCAAATATCTTACTTCTATTGGTCAAGCTTTTTATGAGACCAGGTATTTCTCTACCCAGTATACTTACCACGTCCTCGATAGGGCATCTACCACTACGTTGTCTTTGCCTCGGATGTGTTGGATGTTGAGATCGTAAGGTTGCAAGCAAAGACTCCAGCGCATAAGACGCTGATTCAAATTTCGCATTGAATTTAAAAAGGCAAGAGGGTTATGGTCACAATATACAACAATGGGATAAGACGACCCCAGATAAACTTCGAAGTGTTGAATAGCAAGGACCAAAGCTAAAGCCTCTTTTTCAATCGTTGAATATCTACGCTGCGCTGGCGAAAACTTCCTTGAGAAGTAACAGACTGGGTGTTCGATATCATCAGCACCCCTTTGCTGAAGGACAGCTCCCACACCTGCGTCACTGGCATCAACAGCTAAGCTGAAATGCTTGGAGAACTGTGGCGCTGCCAACACTGGTGCTGACATGAGTAAGGACTTGACATTTTCAAATGCATCTTGACAGGCATTTGACCATTCAAATGCTCTCTTGGGACTTAAGAGATCTGTAAGGGGAGACACTACCGTCGCAAAGTTCTTACAAAACAAGCGGTAGTAACCTACCATTCCCAGAAATCGTCGCAATTGTTTTCGACCAATTGGAGATGGGAAATCATAGATAGCAGCAATTTTTGGTCTAACTCGTCCCCTACTCACGACTTTCCCAAGATAAACTAAAGTAGCCTTACCAAATTCGCACTTTGCTAAACTGATGGTAAGATTTGCGTCTCGCAAAAGCCGAAAAATTTCTCGGAGCAAGCTTAAATGCTCAACCCATGAATCGCTACATAAAACGATATCATCCAAGTAAGCATCGCATCCAGGAAGATCCGATAAAACTGTATTGACAAGACACTGGAAGGTGCCGGGAGCGTTTTTCATTCCGAAGGCCATGATAACGAAGAAAAGCATCAGGAGTCACAAAGGCAGAAATTTCTTTGGCATGTTCAGTCAAAGGAACCTGCCAATATCCCTTCAATAAGTCGAGTTTTGAAACATACTCGGCAGAACCTACCCGATATATATATACACACACACATAAACACACACACACATATACCATATATACACTGAATATGCATACAAGCCAAGTCAGAAAGTCAACTTTATTTCTAAAGCACTTCATGCAATATAGATTGTTTCACAGCAGCTTCATAATAGTATCAAATTCAAATTCTGCTGTAAAGTAGCTCTAAGTCAGTAGTGTAATTATACAGCTCAAGTCAGTTCAGTGTTGATTCAGTTCAGTTGCATAACTGTGTAAAATGCATCAGTTGTACACACATACTATATATATACAATGCATATGTATATGTGCATATGCATGTATGTGTGAGAGCTGTGACAAACTCCTGTGCACTCCACTGCACTCTGATCAAGCAAAAGACACACAAGAGCAGTGTTTTACATTTTTCACATCTGTGTGTAGTTTGGCATGTATGTGGCTAATCATTTTATGTTTGTGTGTACAATTACAATCCAAAAATGCCATTTTCAGAAGAGTGTTTACTGTAGCTTTACTGTAAGGTAGTTTTGAATTAAGTTTTTGCTTTTGCAAGATATATGTGACGTTTTGCATGTTGAGTGTGTGTGTGTGTGTGTGTGTGTGTGTCTGTGTGTGTTTTGCGGTTTGTGTGAAGAGTTTTGAGAAATAGATGGAGCCATAGTTTAAAGTTGACTTTCTGACTTGGCTTGTGTGTGTGTGTGTGTGTGTGTGTGTGTTATGTATAAATGTTTTCACACATGATCACTGGGTGTAGGTCATCAGTAAATGAGTGTGGCATTTAAATGGCAGTGTTTCCCAAATGAAACAAAAGAGCAGTTAGTTTTGAATGATGTGTGTAATGTAGAGAATTGTGTTTAGAGTTTTCAAAAAAAGTTTGTTTTACAATAGCAAACTGAGTTTAAAGCACTTAATGTGCTTGTCGTTTTGTAGACTTTGTCTAAAGATTAGGTATATGAGTGAATGGTGTCAATGATTGGGCCTCAAGTACCACTTTTAGTATCCACTTTTTAGTAAATAATTAATAAATATTAAAATATTTTAATGATTGTAGGGAAAATATATATTATATTTATACATTTTTAATATAAATAATGATTAACATGCATGAAATAATAATCATCATCTTCATAAATGCAAAAATAATAATAATAAAATAAAACAAGAAAAAAGTTTTGATTAAATAACCTATTTTTTATACTTTTTTAAATATTATTTTATTTATTTTTGGATCCCAGCAGTAAAGCAACCTAATCTGAACTCCACTGAACTCAACGGTTTACTGCGAGAAGTGCCAGAGGTCAATACAGGTTAAGTCTTAAGCATGGCGCATTAAAACAATGAGTCTATAAAGCAGCAGCAGCAGGAGGAAAGCGAGGTGCTCTGCTAAATATAGAGTGGCCTTTGAAAGCTGTGGTTCAGCGATCGCTCAGCCTGAGAAATAGCAATTAAACTCTAGCCTGACAGGCCTGTCATGGTGAACTCTAGTCTGCCTCTGGCTCATTTCACTAGACGAGGAACTAATGCAAAAATAATAATAATAAAATAAAACAAGAAAAAAAGTTTTGATTAAATAAATAACCTATTTTTTATACTTTTTTAATTTTTATTTTATTTATGTTTGGATCCCAGCAGTAAAGCAACCTAATCTGAACTCCACTGAACTCAACGGTTTACTGCGAGAAGTGCCAGAGGTCAATACAGGTTAAGTCTTAAGCATGGCGCATTAAAACAATGAGTCTATAAAGCAGCAGCAGCAGGAGGAAAGCGAGGTGCTCTGCTAAATATAGAGTGGCCTTTGAAAGCTGTGGTTCAGCGATCGCTCAGCCTGAGAAATAGCAATTAAACTCTAGCCTGACAGGCCTGTCATGGTGAACTCTAGTCTGCCTCTGGCTCATTTCACTAGACGAGGAACTGCTACTTTTGAGGAACAAAAGAACTGGCATTAAACATACATGGAGAAGTGTTGTTACTTATTTTGGCGTTAAAGATTTGGGTTTACATGTACATGTTCTTGGCTTGCAAAAGGTAGCATAGATTTATTGTGTTTATGAGTGTTTTTGACACTGAATTGTATATTCAGGTGTATTCTCAGCTAGTCATGAACCTACATTATCACTTCACTAAAATGTAAATCATTTGTAAATACCTGTAGGCTCAAGGTGTGAAGTAATTTTCTATGAATATTGTAATATAATGCAACAAAACTTCTATTTTAATAAGTTCAGTATCAAAAAAAAGAATAAAAACACCTGTGAAAAGCATTGCTCAGATAATTAACATGCCACGTGTTTCATTCTTCACTGTGGTTATGTGGTTATGACAGTCAGTTTGGGCTAAAGCATGTTGCCTAGTTAATTGTGAACACCGCTGGGTAATTCATTTGCTACTGCAGAAACACAATAGATGTTTCATGTAGAGCAAAATGCAAAAGGATCTGTACAGCAGGCTTCCATTGACAGTGAGTAATTATAAACAGAGACTTGAGTTTTAATTGAGAAAGGAAAACGCTGCTCTGATTCTTCTTTTTTACTCCTTATGTCAGGTGTGAATCTCATAAAAATCCTCTTAGCATATAATAAGAAATAATATCATATTGTATACCTTCATAAAGCCTCACAACTCTCTCTACACTTTAAGAACATGATGCAAGCAAAATGTCAATAAAATGATTACAGTTTTTTCCAATTGCTAACACACAATTTTTCAAACTAGTCTGGTTTTATCAAAAAACTTAACACAATTCACAAAACCACACACCCAAACTGCAAAATACCTCATATATCCTGCAAAATGAAGCACTGCAACCGAAACTACACATAGCATTATCAAAAGCAAACTTTTGCATGAAATGGCACACACTTCATTCATATTACCAGATTTTTGCCTAACCAACTACACACTGTTGGGCATAATGAAAAGCACCCCCATCTTTAGTATGCTTTGCCATAATACTAAAATATGTATCAGATTGTTCACATGCACAGAAATATTTGCAGATACACACACACACACACACATTTCATGTAGAGCAAAATGCAAAAGGATCTGTACAGCAGGCTTCCATTGACAGTGAGTAATTATAAACAGAGACTTGAGTTTTAATTGAGAAAGGAAAACGCTGCTCTGATTCTTCTTTTTTACTCCTTATGTCAGGTGTGAATCTCATAAAAATCCTCTTAGCATATAATAAGAAATAATATCATATTGTATACCTTCATAAAGCCTCACAACTCTCTCTACACTTTAAGAACATGATGCAAGCAAAATGTCAATAAAATGATTAATAATGAAGTGATGATTCTGAATAAACCATTACAATGTTTTTTAGTTGTCATACTATGTCTTTGTCTGTCACTGTTAACCCTGTAGAGGACGAAAATTTATTTGGAGAACTTCCCTCAAAGCAATTTTTGTATTGACTTTTCACCCACCAAAAATATGATTCATATTTGTTAGTGAGTAAACTTAATTCGAGACCATTATGAATCATATACGTTATTTGTGTTGTGAGGAATTGCTTTCATTAGTTTGAGGCCTACAAGCAATATTTGTGCAACAGTGGAATATCTAGAGCAGATCTTTCTGTGCATCTATAACAACATACAGCAGTTATTATGTGTAATGGTTTTTATTTAGATTTTTTTTCACTAATTATTAAAAAGTTTTTTTTTTTTGTGTTTTTTTTAGCATTTATCATCAGAAAAGCATCTATTTCATGACAAATACTTAAATAAAAATGATCTCAAAGCAATTTGTATTAATTTTTCACCCACCAGCAATATGATTCATATTTGTTAGTGAGTAAACTTCATTTCAAACCATTTTTATTATATTTTTGAGAAATTGTTTATATTTGTTTGATGCCTACAACGACTTGAGGCCTGTTGTGTCTTTGTTTGTTTTAGTAAAATATCTCCTCTATATTATATATATCTCCTATATCTCTATCTCTTTAGTATTTATTATCAGAAAATGATCAATTTTATGACATATAGCTGAAAAAAAAATCACTCAAAGTAATTGTGTTGATTCTTCACCCACCAAAAATACGATTCATATTTGTTAATGATTAAACTTATTTATATTATGAGATATTGCTTATATTTGTAAGCGTATGATTGAGGCGTATAATGATTTGAGGCCTGTTATTATTTTATTTTATTTTATTTATTTTTTAAATAGTTATTAAAATATCTTATTTTTATTTATTATTATTCAATTCAATTCAAGTGTATTTGTATAGCGCTTTTCACAATACAAATTGTTGCAAAGCAACTTTACAGCAAATTATGTTTCTACAATATTTAGTGGTAGCTTATCAGTGGTGACTGTCAGTTAATGTACATATGGCAGAAATGTACGGAAAAATCAATTAAAGACGTAATCAAACAGACGATGAACACTATTAACAGCAATTATTATATGATGCAATCAAACGTATAGCAAAATGTGGTAGTTCTGTAAGTTGTTTCAGGGTTGGCATCATCTGAAGTCCTCTGAGGGGTTGGCATCATCTCTTCTCAGGTGTTCTGGATCCAGACTGAAGCTTGTGTAAATCCTAGCAAAAACAGAGAAACAAATAGAGACATAATTAGGATTTACACAAGCTTCAGTCTGGATCCAGAACTGGTGATAATTGAGATGACTCCCCATTTAAATGAACAAGGTGGTAGCGATCGGACAGGTAGGATCTTAACCATCTTAAAGCCTGCCCTTGAATATCTGTATAGTTTTGTAATCGATCTATGAGTATGTCATGATCTATGGTGTCGAACGCAGCACTAAGATCAAGTAAAACTAGCAATGAGATGCAGCCTTGGTCTGACGCAAGAAGCAAGTCATTTGTAATTTTAACAAGTGCAGTTTCTGTGCTATGGTGGGGCCTGAAACCTGACTGAAATTCACACAATTGAGCACAATTGAGATTTTTTCTAAAATTGTAGGCATAAAAGGAAGATTTGAAATGGGTCTGTAATGTACCAGTTCACTAGGATCTAGTTGTGGTTTCTTAATAAGAGGCTTAATAACCGCCAGCTTGAATGGTTTTGTTATTATACAATTATATTAAAATTTAATAAAAATTCCTCTAAACCAGCGGTTCTTAACCAGGGGTTCACAGGAAGATTTTTATTTACACTGGCTAAATTGGAAGTAATACAAACCCAAGCACTTAGGATATGTAGTGGGGCTTTTTTTTCCGACATCACCTGCAGTGGCGTTGCAAATAGAGATGGGTGAGATGCCTTTACATTTAAGGAGGGAACAGTTGGCAACTAACTATTGGGCAAACCTACAAGGACATGGTAGGTCCCACCCCACTCGAGTAGTAATGCAGTAGTAATTCATGCTGGGAGCATGAAAGGGTTAAAAATCTGAGTTTTGGATGGGTATGTGGTGCTATTGGAAAAGACTTGGGTTTGGAGGGTATGGAATTTAGTCTGACAGTTCAGTTGCCAGCCAGACCACCTTGGTTGTTTGTGGAACCTATAGTGGACCTGCAGATATTAAATAGTGACAGGGGAGGTGGATTTATGTGAAGTGTTTTGTAATCATCTGAATGAGGAGTTTATTGGGTATCTGGATATTTACACAGATGGGTCTAAAAATCCTCAATCTGGGCAAACGGGGGCTGCATTCGAAATATCAAAAATGGGAATTAAGGTACATAAGAGACTGTCTGATCAATTATCTGTATTGACAGTGGAGTTGATGGGTATCTGGTTGGCTCTACAGTGGGTAGAAGAAACAAGACCAGGAAAATTTGAGAAGACTTTAGTGCAGTCCTAAAGAGTTTGCAATCATTTAAGTCACAATCAAGACAAGATATAGTATATGAGGTACTAGAATGTTACACAAGGATTTCTCAGTTGGGGGTGAAGGTAAAATTGACATGGGTGCCAGCGCACGTGGGGGTTAAAGGAAATGAAATGGTAGATGGTTTGGCAAAACAAGCCAGTAAAAGAGAAGGTGTTGAAATATCCATTTCAATAAGTAAAGCAGAAGCTAAAACAAAAATGGAAATTATGAAAATGTGGCAGAGTAGTTGGGATAGAGAGGAGAAAGGGAGACATTTATACAGAATACAACAGGGACGATCACTGGAAGGAATCGATGGGAATAAATCATTTTCACTAGGTTAAGGATTGGACATTGTGGGTTAAATAAGTGCTTACATTTATTAGGTAAGCATATATCAGGAAGATGTGAATTTTGTGACAGTATTGAATCTGTTGAACATGTGGTACTTGAATGCCAAAAATATGAGAGAGAAAGGATAAAGGTGAAAGAAAACATACGGAATTTGGGGGTGCAAGGGAATTCACTTAAACTTCAAATTATATTAGTACTCATTTATTTGGCTTCCTGAATGACACTGGTATAGCAAATATGATATAGAATACAGTTTTGGAAATCATTATTATTAATTAAAGGGGGAGGGGGGAGTTGAAAGTCTCCCTTCTAGTTATAGTTTATCGCGGTCTAGCTCCGGTTCACACTCCAGTACAGTAGGTGGCGGTAATGCACCATTGAAGTTGGATGCCAACCGCTGTTAAACATCAAGGAAGAAGAAGAAGAAGACTTTTATTTTGAAAAACAGAAAATATGACGATAAGTACTTGGAATATGGTTTCACTCAGACCAGCGATTGGGGGGATTCCCGACCACAGTGTGTGATTTTCGGCGAGGTGTTAGCAAAGGAGAGTATTAAACCTTCCAAAATGCTAAAACACTTGACAACTAAACACAAATCACTAAGTCAACCGCTTGAGTTTTTCCAGCAAAAACTACAGGAGCTACGTGGTCAAAAATCACTACTACAGAAAGGTGAATGAGAGGACTCTTCGCGCATCGTTCATTATCTCTCATTGGATTGCCAAAACTGGGAAACCACACAATTTAGGCGAGACTTTTTTCCTACACCCTGCGCTGAAGAGACTGTTTCTGTTATGTGTGGACAAAGCGCTGCTGACCAATTAGCATTGATTCCAGTGTCAAATGATACAGTGACTAACCGTATTGGGCGAATGGCAATGGATGTGAAAGAGCAGATAATCACAAAATTAAATCTGAAAAAAAGTTACTTTTTTTCTCTCCAACTTGATGAGAGCACCGATATTGCCGTAGAAGCGCAGTTATTGGTTTACGTTAGATTTGTTGATGAAGGACAAATTAAGGAGGATTTTCTTTTCTGTCGCCCTTTTCACGAACGTGCAACAGGTGAGCAACTTCTCGCCACATTGGATTCATTTGTAGGTGAACATGACATTGAATGGAAGAACTGTGTCGGAATTTGCTCCGACGGAGTGGATTGGTGACAAAAGTACAGGCCGTCGCTCCATTTGCAGTGTGGATATTGCGGCTAAGAAAATGCCACCTGATATGAAACAAGTGATGGATGAAGCCATTCACACAGCCAACACGATATAAACGAGCGCAATAAGTAAACGACATTTCAAAGTTCTTTGTCAAGAGATGTGTGCAGAACACCAGCAGCTTTCCAGAGGAAAAGTTCTCAGTTGACTCCATGAGCTCCGAGAAGAGGTAAGAATCTTCCTTTTGGAGAAAAACTCGCTTGGACAATGATAACTTTGACGCTTTTCCCGGATGATTTTCTGAACAAGAGCACCATGCCAAAAGCCAGTCTGGTTATCGGGGCTCACCTAAGTGAAATGGAAATGCAACTTCGTGAGTATTTCGCTGAAAATCAAGCCATATCTGTAACAGAGGAGTGGATTAGAAACCCTTTTACAGAGATATCACTGACAGGAATGCCGATTGAATTGGAAGGTTCACTGATTGACATGGCAACAGACACAGGCCTATCTCTGTGAGACTGGTTTTTCAGCGCTGGTGTACTTAAAGAACAAGTACAGATCCAGACTCATTGTTGAAGAGAGTTTGCGTCTTTCCCTCAGCAGTATTCATCCACGACTGGACCGCCTCGCATTCTCTATCCAAGCCCAACCATCCCACTAAGTGAGTAGAAACACTCAACGTGGTGTTGTCGTTCATGAAAGGGGGTTGCACATGAAAAAAGGTTAAGAACCTCTGCTCTAAACAATTTGTATTGATTTTACACACACCCTAAACATATGATTCATATTTGTTAGAAGGTAAACTTTATTTGCAACCATTAATATAATATTATTATTATTAGTAGTAGTAGTAGTAGTGGTAGTGTAGCAAATAAAAACCTTAAATATATACCATAATAAATTAAAATGTTTGATTGCATATTTGTAAAAAGCACTTCTCTACATAACATTATTCTTTAAAATGTGTTAACTAATATTTATTTAGAATGCATTTTAGTAATTAAATCAAGTGTATGCACTTGAAATCAAACATTTAATTTTATAATGCATAGAGAGAAATAAATATATATTTTCGTCCTTTTTTGTCAGTGATCTTTTTGGTTCAAGCTCCAGCCGATCTGGGCTTTGTGGATTGAGCGCAGTATCAGACTGCACTTTTCTGACTCCAGATATCCTGGGATTTGTTTAAGCCATTCTTCCAGTCCCGGGAGCCTCTATCAATGGCAGATCTACCGCGGCTTTGACTCCGATGATTCTCTCTAGCTCTGCTTTTCAGTATCTGCCTTTCTCTGGCTTCATGTGTCTGTCATTTGGGACTGAGGCCATTTAACTGCTGCTTCTGTTCTGCCATTTCTCTACATGATGCTTGTGACTTCATGGTGCCGTTGTATTGTTCCAGCTCCATTTTGCATCCTAGGAGCCAGATTTATTATAGTTAACCACAAATAAAACCCTTACAAAATATTAAATAAAAATTATTAACAACTATTTAGACTTTTTAGTATTTAGATTTTAGTATTTTATTTAGTACTAATTTTAGCTAGACTGGTGATTTTTCTGATGTTTTATTTCTATTAACCTGATGCCATCTGATTGTGCATTTTCTTTCATCTTTAAAATGAAATGAGGATTTCTATGAGGGAAGACACATAGGCTCAGTTTATTGGCAGTGCAACAGTACAGACATATACAGTAACCAGGGGTGTAAATTTCGTCTAACAGTTGGGGGGGTGGGGGCCATAAACATAAAATTTCTCAAGAGCAATTATTGAATGGGACACAAATAATCCAGCTAAAATTGTAGGCTACTTGTAAGGATATGTATACACAGAGGAAAGCCTTACTATTAGTGTAGCAGGGAGACTGTGCCAAATTAGACAACTTCAAGCTGTTGTGTTTGTGTCCATTGTAGACATTACTATCCACAGTGTTGCCAAGTCCGCGGTTTTCCCGTGGAATTGGACTACTTTATCACTGTTGCCTCGGGTTGTTTTTCATGTCCGCAGGTTGAAGCGACCCCAAAAACGTGTATTTTAGCCCCCGGAATGCTATTTTTACCGGGGGACCCCCTCGAAACTTGGTTAGTTTGGGCTAGTTTTGGGCTACTTTTGAGTAGCAATTGGGCGGGTTTTGTTGTGAAAACCTGGCAACCCTTTCCGTCAAGCAAGTAACGTTATTATTGCTAACATAGTGGACTCATCGAAAAATATATTGGCATCATCTGTATTAAAGAGAAAATAATCACTTTATCCGACGTTTAAGTGAATAAAATAGCCTTGACAGCCTTACTTACTGCAGTTCCACAACTATTGACTTCATTCTCTCACCGGACTTGTGTGTGTGTAGGTGATATAAAAGAGGAAAGCAGGCATTTGGACCTAAGCACTGTGAGGCAAGAGAGGGGGAGACTCAAAATGTTTCTAAACTTAAAACGCATTTTTGCACCGTTTGTGTTGTTTTACTACTTACACAATTATTTAAAGTATAAAACGTTGGTATTTACAATACACAGTGTGGTTTTTAATCATATTTTTAGGGGGACAACCCTCAGATAGGAGGAAATCCCCCCCCAACAGCTGGCGACTCCGGCCGAGAGGGACAGACTCAGGCTAATAATCAGCAAACAAAATCTTATTTTTGAAGGAGTTTGCAGCTTTTATAAGGCATTGCTGTGTTCTGATGAAGTGTGCAATGCAATGCAACCAGTTTGGGTGGAACTAAACCAATAAAGCCAGGGGAAAAAGTGAGTATATTATTGGAGTATATTATTTACTGCAAAAATAATTATAATATATACATTCCCTCTAAGTAATTTGTATTGATTTTTCACCCACCAAAAATACGATTCATGTTTGTTAGTAGGTACACTTCATTTGAAACCATTTTGATTTGTATTTTATGAGAAATTGTTTATATTTCAGGCCTGTTGTGATTTTAATTTATATATATATATATATATATATATGAATATGAATACAAGAAAATGTATTATCACTAAATCAATATAGACATGAAAAAAGCACCAGAGAAAAGTGAGAAAAAAACTGGACAGAGTCTAAACTTACTCAACCTCACAAATGGCTGAAATCAGTATATATAAAACCAGTGTCATATATGTATTATATTTATATTAAAAATATTATATTATATATTATCTTCTGGACTTCTGAGACTGTGATACACAAGAGGAAGGAGCACATTTCATAGTCTAAAAGCCTTTCCTGCCTCTTCAGCGCTGTTCTGTAGACAAACACTGGAGAAAACCGTGTCTGGAGTGACAATAAATGATGCATTTTGTCTGGTACAGTCTAGTACAACATTAACTACATATTTTATGTCTGTAATGTGACATATTTCTGATATTCAATGAGAAATAATGACTTTGGACTTGTGACTTGACTTAATGCCTCATTTTCTCCATGTTTCCAAATGGCCACGCTTTTTGTTCAAGTACTGTTATTTCACCACCTTGGAATTATAAGGTTATATCTGCATTCTGAGCGGTTTTGAGATATTGAGCTTCAAAGTTTTCGCATTCCATTTAGCAAAAAGTATGTGGGAAACAAGTCTCCTTCATACATGAAAATGACAGAAACCCTAAATCAATATCAAAATCCTCTCGAATTTGGAAATTAGGATTTTTGGATCAGGTCAAATGCAGATAGAACATTCTAAAAAAAAATAATAATAATAATAATTTTCCATTTGGTATTATAAGGTTAAAAAGGCGGGGCGTAGAGGAGAAACAATAATGTACAGTATGTGGAAAATAATGTGTTTTTTTAACTTTAAACCGCATAAACACATTTCATTACACCGAATACACAAAATAATGTTCTTTTTAGCAGCATCATATGACCCCTTTAAAACAAAATTAGTGTTATAACTTGTCATAAAATAAGTGTTATAATGTATGAGAAAGGTAAATTTATTGCTTTCTTTGACATTTATTTCATATAGGACGAATATTTTTTTTTTCTTGTTCAAGTTAAGCATGAAAGGCAATGCTAAATATTTTGTCCAGGGCAGATATACATTTTAGGGTAGTAATATGTTGGGTAATCAAACACATTATTGCAGGAACAGTTTAAGCAGCTACTGTAATACATCTGACCAGGACTTTATAAAAAGTGGGACAGGTAAAATGGCTTTCTCTCGAGATAACCTGCTAACGTGTATTGTTGTAATTAAGACCCCATCAATTACATTGCTGACTATTTGACCTTTAAGGCTTAATATTGTAAAATTTAAGACATTTTAAGACTTTAAAGTACAAGAAAACAGACAAGGCTTCAGCAAAGTTGTTTCACAAAGTTTAACTTAAATGCATGAATGTTTTTCTTCAATCATTAGCCTACATATATGGGTCGACCCAGACCCGGATCTTTAACTGCTGCAACAGCATAAAACTATCCTGATATTTTAATAACAATTACAAAAGAATAAAGTAAAGCATATTCCATTACCTTTTAAACTTGTAAGGGTTTAATTTGAGCAGATGATTTTACCATCACTGTCATTGTCAGAGCGCACTTATTCAGCATCTGGCTCATATTTGCGATCTCAAACATATTCTCAAAACTATAATTTTCAACATCTTCAAAGACAACATTTTGATCGCTATTCACCATCAAATGACAGTGACACTTATACAGTGTATACTTACTCTACAGTGATTGTGTACAGTAATTGCTCTGCAGTAAAGCCAGTTATATTTTTGCCGATGATATTATTTGTTTTAAGCCTGCTGTAATTATGAGTTAAACATCACGTCATCATTGTGTATCAAAAAGTGACACCTTGAGGAAAAAAGGGAATTGCACTTATTGAGTCATCAGACATTTAATTATTGTTGTGCAGGGAAAATATACTTTTTACCGAGGTATAAACATTGAAAAATGTTTCACTGACTATATATAATTGAAAATATTTTACAATGAAAATATGGCATCTAATCTTTCCTGCTGTCACGGAGCAGTCCAGGGTGGCATGATAAAGAAAATTGAACCTGTTTGGTCCTCTTGAACCATACAGAACCAAGTTATAGTTTGACTTTGTAGATAGAACCTTTTTGTTTTCTAAATAAAAAG
>NW_015634012.1:0-980 GCF_001515625.1 Sinocyclocheilus rhinocerous
GACCCCTAGAGGACGCAGTTCGAAGTTCCACGAAAGGGAACTGACGGTTGTTCAAGTCAGCGTGTCCGCGAGATCTGGACCATTTGTGGGCTTCCAGTAGAATGATATCTGGCTTGACACCTAATGAAATCCATTCTTCAATTTGTTTGACCAAATCTGGACACACTGTTTGAAAGTGTCCTTCTTGTTCAAAAGTTGCATTGTGCCCATTGTGCTCTTTGCTGGTGCGTTGTACAATGACTTTGTGGCTCAGCCAATCATTTTTAACCTTAAATGATGTGTAAGCCATACACCCTGAGGTCTTGTAACTTCCATCAACGGGGTTCCCTGATCGGATACAGTAGAAAATGTAGTATCCATTATCCTTGTCTTTTTGACTTGCAGAATTTGTGTTTCTAAAGTTTGTTAAAGTTTTAAGTTTTTCTTGAATGAATGTTTCATGATTTGCTTCTTTCTTCAGGACATGCACATCAACTGTAATATTTTTGTTTTTTCCTCTTTGTCTTTCTTCACGCAACACTGTTTTTTTAATACAATCCTCCATTTCTCTTTACATTCTGGGGAGAAAAACATTTATTAACACTAGGGTTGTTGCCTAAGGATGAAGCTCTTAGTAACAATTTATAATAAAAACTATCACCAATTATTATATTCTTAAGATAGTGTAACCACCATTATTATTAATACAACTTCATGATGTTCCCAGGCCAACATTAGACTGCAAATGCTCTACACAATATTTGAATTTCATTCATAACACCCTGGCTCAGCACAAGATATTTCATTATTAGGGGCCAAGCACCGAAGGTGCAGAGGCACCTATTGTAATCGTTAGCGTTCTTTTTTTTCTTCCGCCGCAAGTCTATGGCAGCCCATAGAACCGCTTGCGGGAAAGTTGTGAAATTTGGCACACTGATAGAGGGCAGTCCCAACATTAACCATAGCAAATTTGGAGTCTCTAACTCAAACTCTCTAGCGCC
>NW_015634012.1:3440-3796 GCF_001515625.1 Sinocyclocheilus rhinocerous
CATCTGTCAGTGGATCACCAGCTTCCTGACAGACAGGCAGCAGCTAGTGAGGATGGGAAAACTCACATCCAACACCTGCACCATCAGCACCGGAGCTCCTCAGGTCTGCGGTCTCTCCCCACAGCTCTTCTCCCTCTACACAAATGACTGGACCTCTAAAGACCCCTCTGTCAAACTCCTGAAGTTTGCAGATGATACCACAGTCATCGGTCTCATCCAGGACGGTGACGAGTCTACTTATGGCGCTTTTCCACTGCATGGTACGGCACGGTACGGCTCGGTACGGTTCACTTTTGGGGGGTTTTCCACTGGGTACAGTACCTGGTACCTGGTACTTTTTTTAGTACCACCTCGGT